>NC_056744.1:259085322-259235322 GCF_019279795.1 Protopterus annectens | reverse complement strand
GTGCCACAAGCTTGGCAAGAAGCTCCTCATTTGGTGTTGGTGGTGGCTGCATGGCTGGTCTTCCACCTGTGGTTGTGGGGTCCCTGACCATGGCAGCAGCCCTTTGCCAGGCATGGCATATGAGGTTGGTGACATGATGCCACGCCTGATCATATGTATGTGTGTGCAGGCCCACCTAATTTACGCAGTGGACAGGGTCATCCCACAGGGTGGTCCTCTCCCGCAGATGTTGCTGGCTTTGGCCCAACAGTACTTTGTGGTTCTGTATTATGGCTTCCATTATCAGGTTGCATTCCGCTGGTGAAAAGGTCTCCTGCTGGTGATGTGACATTATACCTGGTAGACACTAACAGGGGAACACATCTCAGGACCCCCTACATCTGGCAACAGTATGTCCAATACCTACACATGTACCTTGAATACCAGTAGCCAACACTCACAACCATACCAGTAGCCAGCACTCACAACTACACCATGCCACTGTAATCTATCAGCACAGTATCAGCTTCTATTGAAGTCCTGGTCCTGATGAGTCATATTGCCTGCAGTGAGGGCAAGTTGTTTGAATAATCCATCATTCCTCATTCAGGTCTGTGTAAATGGATAACATTAGCAATCTTCCATGTGGCTGGTGTGTGGATGGTGCTGTGGCTTGGTGTGACTACGGTGTGTAATGCAGCTGGGAGCACATGTCTGAGTTCATGCAGGATGCAGACAGGGATGATATGACATCCCATGGATACTTACATTTGTTGCCTTTCAGTAGGCAATATGTACCTGCTCACTGGTGATGAGGGAAGGGGTGTGGGAGCAATACATATCCACCTATAGTGATGCTGAGCCAGGAGGGGATGTTTGCCCTAACCCTATCTGCAGCAGGTTGCCAGTAGCTATGTTGTGTGTGTATGTGATCTGACTGGCCACCATTACAGGTTGGGTTGGTATGTTGCCTCTGAGACATATGAGACTATGGCCTTGTGATTGTCCCTGGTGGATGTCTCCAATTTGTAATCATAGTTGGCCTTACAGTAATCCACCTGTGACCTTATATGCTTGTTCAGACAATGGCTGACTTAATGCCAGGTTGGTTCCTGCCCCTACTTTTCCCTGTACAGCCACTATAGGGACCAAGTCAGTGGTTTGTGTAATGCTGCTGTCAAGCAAAGGGGATTACTGTACGTTGCTGGAGGCAGGTATGACAAGTAAGATATTGCTGAGCCCATACAGCCATGTGTGTATTCAGTCTGTTGCTTGTAGTTGACATGGCCACAAAGTCATAACACAGTTGGACACCTCTCCAATTTAGTAATGATAATCATGCTTACTGTACTAACCATGGCTGTGTCAGGGCAATGCAACAACCAGTAGCTGTAGAAATGTCACTCTTTTAGGTGCACAGTAACTAAGATTACACATGTGTACAACATGTACATCTGTTTTAACTGACATTTCGCATCCTGTGTCTGTTTTCTTGAGGTGGACGCATACACCTACACATACTGACATGTGCATAGCTAATACCTCACATCCATGTCTGTTCTATGTAAGTATAGCACACTAAATTCACACTCCTGCTGCACAGTCATCCTTCTCCACCAGTTACACAGGACATCTGTAGGATGCAATGCATACATGGGTGCAATGGGACAAAATCAGTGAAAGTGTCTCATTATTGCTGTAACATACATGAGTCATTCAATAGCACAGTAGCCTTTGCACTGACAGGCATCTCCTGGAGGATGTCCAACAGTCATATGGCAGGAAGAGAGGGGAAAGCCTAGGAGGGTGGTATTGTGGGTAAGAATTGTTAATGTTGGCAGTATGAGTTATATAGGGGACAGGCTAGCTGATATGATGGCCAGGGGATAGTTGACATATTGTGTTTGTGCAAGAGAGCACATGGAAGGGGATTATGGCTGGGTGTATGGTAGGCAGGTCAGAATTGTGCTATCAAGGTGTGGACTGGAGGTGGAAGGGGGTAGGGCTTCTGCTGAAGGAACATTGTGCCAAGAGTATTTTTGGAGGATGATATCAGTGTCTGATAGAGTGATGTTTCTGAAGCTGTAAGCTGATGGTGTAATGATGACTGTTGTTAGTGCATATGCTATGCAAGTTGGTTGTGCGATGGATGAGAAAGATAAATGTGATATTAGTTGGATGACGTGGTGATGACTGTACTTAAGGGTGACAGACTGGTTATTGCAGCAGATGTCAATGGGCATGTTGGTGAAGGGAACAAAGGGGATGGGGTATTGATGGGTAGGTATGTTGTTAAAAGGAGTGGAGACAGCGAGATGGTAGTGGATTTTGCAAAAAGGATGGACATGGCTGTGGTGAATATGCTGAGGAGGGGAGCTGAGTATATTGTGAAAAGGATGGTAAGGATGTAGCTGCCAGGTAAGAGGAAAGGAGGAAAGCCTCAGATAAGGTTTCTGGATGTGGTGAGAGAAGACATTCAGGTGGTTGGTGTGAGAGAGCAAGATTCAGAGGACAGGCAGAAATGGCAACAGATGATCCACTATGACAATCCTGAATGGGAAAAGCCAGTGGACAATTAAGGGGAATGTTGAAATGTCAGTCTTCACAGATTTGGCAAGGATTTGACTGACATGACACAACTCTATGGGTAAATGACTACAAATATGAGGCACACATATGGTCAGTGTGCAGAACACTGGACAGTTGAATGGTATGAGCTCAGTATATAACATGCAGTTTGACACACACATCTGCAGCAGTACTATACTCTCCACATGCTCTGTATAGTTGTCTTATATTTACAAGACAAAATGTGTATCATAGTTATATGCACAGGTAACATATGGATATGTACAACATCCCAGTAGCTGGCCTAGTCACTACAGACAGAGCCACATGCTATGGCCATCAGTGATGTTCAGCAATACATCAGTACAGCAAGTCTTGTTGAGACATATGCTTTCAAACCCCTATTTTAAATTATTACAAACCACCTACTGCATTTGATTACATGCTTACTTGTTTCACATATCTTTTTTTTCCTGGATATGTCACAGATATATCCTTTCTTATTCTTTTTTCTCACACTACTACAGGTTTGCAGTGATGGACTGTCTGTGACAGAAGTGTTTTGAATAGATGGCAGCTTGTCTTTTGTAGGTAATGCTCATGACCATGTGATGGCCTGAGCACCAATAGCTCATGAATGAGGCTCAATACAAGGGTATGGTGTTTGCATTGTTGGAAAATAATACAGTATATGTTAAACTTACTGGAGATCCAGTTACAGAATGCAATGGGGCACTACTTGATATATTAGAGAAGGGTGAGAGATTGGGCTGCTTAAGCTCAGCAGATGTTAATAAGCTTTATATTAAACAGCCCAGAGATGCAATGTTTAAAGCTATACCCAAGCTACATAAGAGCATTGAAAACCCACCAGGGAGACCGATTGTTTCGGGCAAAGGGGCCTTCCTTCAAAATGTAGGTGTATTTCTGGATTTCCATCTAAAAGGTCATTTGAGTAAAGTTAATTCCCACATTAAAAATGGGAAAATGCTGGCCAATATGTTAGGTGGCCTGGAATGGTCCCATGAGTTTTATTGGGCCAGCATAGATATGAAATCTTTATATACGAACATAAAACATGAATGGGGATTGAAGGCAGTAAGAAACATGCTTGGGGAGGGCCCAAGGACTGATTTTTTGATTAGCATGTTAGAGTTTTCACTAACACATAATTGTTTTGTGTTTGACAATAATTATTACTTGCAGAGGGAAGGGACTGTGATGGGGTGGCTTATGCCCCTGTCTATGCGGTTTTGTTCATGGATTACTTTGAGAAAGTCAAAATGTACAACATGGAATTTTATAAAAGCAGGGTACTGTTTTTCAAAAGATACATAGATTATCTCATTTTCATCTGTAGGGGTAAGATGGAAGAGTTTGATGACTTTATACAAATGTTGCAAAATAATCACTTCGGTCTTGGGTTTACCTTTAAAACTAGCAGGACGGTCATACAATATCTAGACCTAGAATTTTTTGTGGACGAGGGTTTCATGGTGGCATATAAACCTTATATGAAGGACGCAGGATGTGGAGGTTAGTAAATTATTACAGTTAAAGACCAAATGCATTATCAACTTTAGAACATTGCATCCTAGAGGATTAAATATGGAATTAGATGTAAATGTCTGCAATTTTTGAATTCATGTCTCACTGACATCATTGCCATATGGAGAGTTCCTACGAATGGCAAATAATATCTCAAATAAGCATGAATTGATGTGTGAATTCAATAAAGTTAGGGACAAACTTGCAAGAAGGGGATATCAAGAAGATGTTTTGGCAGCAGTGGAAAGTAGAGTTAATAGTAAGTTGGGGATAACTCACAAACCAGTAGTTGGGGTGGATAGAGCCACTAGAGGGATGACAGTTTTTTAGGAAGAAGGAAGAATCACAGAATTCCCTATTCTTTGTCAACAGATACTCCCCATTTTTAGATATTTTGAGAGATCTGTTCTATAGGTATTGGCCAATTGTCCTTAGTGATGAAAAATATGGGGACATTTTTCCAGAGAGAGTAATCTTTTCCTACAAAAGGACAAAGAATCTGAAAGAACTGTTATCAAGGTAGGAAGGGAAGTTTTCCCTGTGGAAAATGTATTACATGTAGAAAATTTAAGAATATGGATGGGGTTAACATTAACAGCAAGATTTATAAAGCCAGGGATATGTATACTTGTGAATCAAGGGGGGTCATTTATATCATAGGATGTGGTTGTTCCACAGTCCAATGGTATATCGGACAGACCTAAAGAGCTATCAAGAAAATAATTATGGTGCACATGGGTGACATTAGAAGGGGTAGGATGGAGAACCCAATGGTGGTACCTTTTATTCAATCCCATGGTGGCTCAGATGAATATCTTTTTTTCAGTGTGTTGGCCAAACCCAAATCACAGAAAGGGGATGTGGAGGTTAGTAAATTATTACAGTTAAAGACAAAATGCATTATCAACTTTAGAACATTGCATCCTAGAGGATTAAATATGGAATTAGATGTAAATGTCTGCAATTTTTGAATTTATGTCTCACTGTTAGCTGCTCAAGACATGTTTATATATAATTGTCTAGATATAATATTCATGACATGTCAGCATATGCATTTTCAGTTGCATAGTTCATTTTGGGCCAGTTTTGAGCACTAAATATTAAAATTTTATATTTATTCACATAAAATGATATACTTATATATACAATAGTTTATGTAATTACAATTATGTGAATGTCTGATACAACGTAATACATATATTGAGTGAATTTTATATTGAAATGCTTATTTCATGTGTATGTAATTTATTTATGTATTTCAAGATATCTGCTAAGAACAGAGTTATATCAAATGTTTAAAATATGGTTTGGTATTAAATATAAATATATTAGGAATTTATCAGACATTTGCCACAGGCACTTTAATGTAATATGTTGCAATGATTGTGTAATTGATTCCAGAAGTTAATTGAAGTTTATGTATTAAATAATTAACAAAATCATGATATATAAAAATGTCTGCTTGATGTAAAAATGTATTCTTTGAAGGCATAAGTCGAGGTACCAGATACATCAGTAAAGTTTTATACCTTATCCTGGTGTGGTATGTGTGTTTCACCAATAGGTGTTACCCAGTTGCTGATTGCATGCAGAGCAGCTGTGTAGTTATTCCAATAGCCAATGTCATGGCAACACACTCCTACAATTGAGTACTCCATGTGGGCATTGGCCCTTTCCCTTACCTGTGAGAAAGAGATCCTGGAGGTGTGTGAGCTAATACCTCTTAGAACAAGACCTGTGGAGAGAAGCCAGCTAAATGGTGGAGAAGATTCAAGACCTAGGGGCAGAATGTGAGTATTGCTATTATATGTTTTGAATACTGCTGGTGTACCAGGGTTTGTCTGAACATGCTACTTCTGCATGGTTTTCAGTTTGACAAAGTTCTTTGTCTGCAAAGCTCTCAAATGTAGGGCTATCCACATAATGGCCAGAGGTTTGGCTGTTATGTTTGGTCTGTTCTCCAGACAGGTGTTGTCATTGGCAAATCAGTAGCATATTCTGGTGATTACAATCAGTAGATTCCAACATCCATTTGTGTTTCAGACTTTAAATCTCTCAGAAAAGGTATGTTGCAATAAACCCTGTAACACCAGCAATTTTCTCAGTGTATAACAGCAATATTTCAAGTATGGCTATATTTTCGGGCCTCAGTCCCAAATTATGTCAGGCTTGGTACAGATGCCATACAGTAGGAGGTTGATAGGGTCTACCATTATTATGTTCTTTCATTCCTGCTAAGGGGAAAGGGTGGACAACATTTGGGACTCTGTACATTCTAGAGGTTGTTGTATGAAGAATGCTCTTAAATGCCCTTGCAGCATATTTTATGTGGGGGAGAGTAAGAAGTATTTTAAAACTAGGCTGTTAGAACATGTGACAGATATTACTGAAGAGGAAGAAGACAGTTCTTAGCTGTACACTTCAATAATTCTCACCATGGGGGTAGTACTGAAAGAAAAATTGTTATGTAGAGAATTGGTTTAAATTCTTAAATGTGATACTTTATCCCTTAGGGGGTTAAATGAGTAGTGTAACTGAAGGCTGTGTATATACATGCAATTAAGTCTAGTGGGTTTACAAGGTACTGCTTGGAAAAAGTCTGTTTCTCAGTTTGGTCAAACAGTCATAAAAGAACAATTGTTATGTACAGAATCAATGCATGTTTTTAAATGTGATACTTTATCCCCTAGAGGGTTGACTGAGGAGGGTAACTGGAGGCTGTGTATTTAAATGTACTTACGTGTTAATTGCTTCTTCTAATTAAGACAAGTATTTCTAGTGATGTGTTACTCCCTGAAGGCTTTTGTATTTTGTTTGTATTTTTGTTTACTATCTTCACTCATTATAGTTGTGTTGCTTAGAGGTCACTGTATATGTCTGGCCATTGTGTATGGCCTATCATGGCTTTGTAGCAGCATACTGTTCACTTATTATTTGGAATGGGGATTGCAGATGTGAGTGTCATGGGTCATTTTGGATCCAACTGTGCATGCTGCCCCAGTTATGGGTGGTCTATCAGCAGCATATCTTATGTTTGTATGGGCATTTAGAGACATGTATGCATATATATATATATATATATATATATATATATATATATATATATATACACATATATATATATATATATATATATATATATATATATATATATGGTCGACAGTTCATATAATCGACACTCATTTGGTCGACAAGCAGATTTGCCCCCTTCCCCAATGTTGTACAACCCTGGAGTTGATATATATAGTTAGGGGGGTGTGGGTGGCACAGCCCCCCACATTGGGGGGTATGGGGGCGAAGCCCCCCACCTAAAATGCTTGTCGATCAAATGAACTGTCGAACAAATAAACTGTCGACCATATGAACTGTCGACCATGTCAGGTAGACCCATATATATATATATATATATATATATATATATATATATATATATATATATATATATATATATATATATATATATATATATATATATATATATATATATATGTATATATATATATATATATATATACACACACACACACACACACACACACACACACACACACACACATATATACATATATATATATATATATATATATATATATATATATATTTATTTATACATGTCAGTATTTCTTGGTAATATATCTGTATATTGTTATACATATATGTATTGCCACACATATCTATGTATATATGTAAATATTTTTTTCATGTATATATTTGTAGATAATCACTCCTGATTGCACAGTGTCTTTCCAATTTTAAACTGACTGTACTGCATGATATGTTGTAAAAAACATCCAAACATTTTACAGCTAAGATGGCCTAGTAGTAAATTGCTGTGATGATGGTGTCTAACATATCATGCTCACGACTGAGCATGGATGATTAGTTTGTCGCTGGCCAGAAGAAGGGCTGCTGGATACAGAGTGATTACAGCACTTTTAAGCAGGTGTAACTGGGTTTGCGTGAGTTTGCGAGGAGCTAAGTGAAGTTAAGTGATGCTTACGTCCACTTATGTCAGCTTAACTTCGCTTACGTCCACTTAACCCCCCGCTAATTTTAAATAAAGAAAAGGAAAACAGGGAGGCATATGACTTACAGATATCATTCCATTTCATAAAAATTAATTTACTACTGCTTCCACATATAAAATTTATTGGCCAAAGCTGGGATTTGAACAGTGCATGGCTTGTATACTAAACTAGAGCTTTAACCACTACACTACATCAACAGCAAGAGCTCATCCTTCACAATTCAATTTGACTCTCAAACAGCATTTATGCTGGGCTGAGCAACGCATTGTGGCACGCAAACCCACTGTGCTCTGCTTAAACTTTCTGTTTTATTGTAAAAAAATAAATAAATAAAACGAAATATTAAATTATTACTTCAGCGGTGGTGCAGCGCTAGCATTGTTGCCTCACAGCAAGAGGTTCTCCCGTTCGATTCTCGGCTGGAGTGTAGGGAGTGCCTTCTGTGTGGAGTCTGTATGTCCTCCACGCGGTTGGGTGGGCGTTCGAAAGATATGGTAAATGGACGTGCATTTGTTGAAGGTTGAATGTCGAGCTGGCACCTCGGCGTCCGTGAAAATCTACTGCCAATCATTAGCGGACCAGAGTTCCGCTGTGGCGACCCCTAACCGGGAAAAGCCGAAAGACAACAACAGCAACAACATTTATCAGCAGGTTGCAGGCATGTGGGGCAGGAATCTGGCCATTCCAGGGACAGTCATGTACTGTGTGGGCTACTTCTTAGGGATCGTGTGCTTTTTTTTTTTTCTTATTTCAGTGTCCACAGACACTGACATGCTCAGTTTTACATTTCAGTGTTCGCGGACACTGAAATAATGCATAATATTAGAGCCAGGCTCTAATATTATGCTACTTCCTTGTTTGAAAGTGCTGTATGGCACTATTCTGAGTGCAGGGGGCATGTTTAAGTGTCCGTGCAGGACTTATACACACCCCCTGCACTTGTACATGGATCATGTAGGTATAGGAATACAGCAGCGCACCCTCATTAATATGTAGGATGCGCTGCTGCTGTATTCCTACACAGAACAGTCCATACAAGACTAGACTATTCTTGCACGGACTGTTCATGAATCTGGGGGAAAGTTTAAAGTAGGGGATACTCTGACTTGTTCAAGTTGTGTGATATACCGCACATGTATTACTAATTAAGGCTCTACAATCAAATTCACACAACTTTTCAAATAATGTGAGTGATAAATGGAGGGCAAGGAGTTAAAAAGACTTTTTCTATGCAATTTATCAGCTGATACATTCACTTGGTTCTGAAACCAAAATTTAAAGTTCAGCTTCCTTAAAAGCATTTTTAAGTCAATAATGTTTTCAATCTTGACTGTAGAGGAAGGAACAAAAGTAAAACCTTTACACAAGAAATCACCATAATTAGTACCCTAATGTTTGTCCGTGAAGTTGTAAATCTTAAAATCTCCACTCTGGTTAATTGAAATACAAAATCCATCACTCATGAAACGGTCTTTATTTATTTATTTATTTGACATTTGTTAACCAGGTTTGTCCAGCTGGGCCAGAGACCCATTTTGTTTGGTTTACAAATACATGCAAATGCAGTTACAAATACATACAGTTGCAGTTTGACATACAATACATACAAATTGCATTTAGACATACAAATACTTAGAAATTCACAGTGTTTAGATAAGAAAAAATAATAAGGTAAATCAGATCTGTAGATATATCCACAATAGTGGTAATAGCTCCCCCTTTTTTTATTTATTATTAATACCAGTTTTGAAGTGAGATAGTACTGTGTAAGCATGCATGGGGTGAAAAGGGTATAAGGAGGTGGATTAAAATGCTAAGTCAGATTATGAGGGGAGAAATGCAAATAAATGTAGAAGATTTAGATAGTCTTGATCAAAATCGAATGGAATACTTAATTCCTTGTCCTGCCATATCATCTCCTCGACTCACTGTACTGTTAGTGAGATGTCCATTCTTCTCTGAATTGATTCTGTTCTGTCTGCTGTGCCTCTTTGGTTTCTCAACCTTTCAAGCATCTTAAAGGGACATACTCTAAAGGGGGAAATTCTTTGATGGAGTGAGAATTGTGGGTTACAAGCTGTTGATTATTCCCCTCCACTTTGTGTTAGTTTATCCCTCGGTTGCTGGATGTAGAATATGCACAACCCTTTTTATATTCAAGAATGTCTCTTTCAAGCTTTTTCTCTTTACAAAATTTAATATCCAGGGAAGTCTTCTCATTGTCCACAAATATCTTCTTATATCTGTCCAACGAATTCTGAAATAATAAATCGCTGATAATAAGCTGCTTGAGATCTAACTGCAACAGTACTCCTATAGCCTTTCGCTCAACTATTATACCAGATATATATATATATATATATATATATATATATATATATATATATATATAAAATCTAACTGCAACAGTACTCCTATAGCCTTTCGCTCAACTATTATACCAGATATATATATATATATATATATATATATATATATATATATATATATTTTACAGTTTAGTATCTAGATTCTAGACACCAATTAATTCTTACATCTATTCTGTACCCACAGTATGAATTTTCCTATTTAAATTTTGCTTGCTGAAAAATACCTATATGGAATGTTCTCATGTATATACTCTGTACTGCTTATATACTATCATGGAATGTATATATTTTTTATTTTTTTATTTAACATTTGTTGACCAGGAAAGTCCGACTAGGTTCCACAGAGCCTGTTTTCAGTGGAGACCTGCGGAGAAATGCTCCAGATGCATGTTTTTGGAATGTGGGAGGAAACCGGAGTACCCGGAGGAAACCCACGCGAACACAGGGAGAACATGCAAACTCCACACAGAAGACACCCCAGCCGAGAATCAAACCGGAGAACCTCTTGCTGTGAGGCAACAACGTTAACCGCTGCACCACTGCGCCACCCATGTTCTCATGTATATACTCTGTATTGCGTATATAATATCTTTGATTTAGAATGATTACTTATGCACTTTTTCATTAACCATATAAGCTGCCAATAACATGTACCAAATGTCTCTATTAATGTAAATTCTGTATTGTATGTGAAATGTCTTATATGTTTAGCTATTCTGCCAGGGACGCCACTGAAAATGGACACTTCTGGCCCAGCTGGACCATCCTGATAAACAAATGCAAATAAATAAATAAATAAAATCTTCCTGGTTAACATCTCAATGGATTTTTGATTGCATCTCATAAGCAGTTCCATCAATTCGCAACCCTGCCAATGAAATAACTCAAGTAGGTCTTTATGCAGGGGTGAATTCAGAACTAAGGCAGTCGGGAACTTCCAGGTTCTTAAACCCTTTGGAACTGTATGCTCTTTATACATTCAAGAAAATATCCCTTCTCAAGTTGCAGCTTCCTACAGTTAAGAAGCCTATTTTCAAAAAATGTCCATTGATTTCTGCAGGGTATTATTCCCTCTTCTCTGTTGGTTAAGCCAAGAATACACATCAGTTCTTTGTCCCAAATCTGTAGGAATGTTAAGAACAGATCCTACTATTACAGCATTATCTTTATTAGAAGTTGTTTAAAACTTGGGTATACCTTATTTGGGAGGTATCGAAGATGAAATTGAAGGAATAGATTTATTCTCTGTTCCAAGCCAAACAGTCAAGGAGGTCGCCTGCTCAGATATCTGTTGAACCGACTGTGTTAGTAATCCTGCACTTGTATCTGCTCCTTCTGAATGAACAACCAATGGGGTTCTGCTCAAAGAACCCAAGATGGAAGAAAACATATTGACAGAAACCAAGAACCACAAAAAAGCAGATGTGAAATCCCAACACCAACCTGGAAGAACGGAACTCACGATTGAACTAAGAAAGCATTTATTAAATAAACCACATTTAAAAATTTTTATGGTGTTTTTAAACTGTTAAGTAAACAACCCAGAGTTGTTTTTAGAAAAGGGAATCCATCAAAAACTATTTGGAATACAATTCAGAAGTGCCCTTTACAACTAATTACAAAAACATAGGTACATTTAAATGCGGTTCTTGTTCTCAATGTAAATATATACTAGTGAAGGACACATTGGTTATTAATTGGAGATATGTGAAAGCTTCTTTTCACTGTACATACAACTCAGTGGGGCTAGTTTATATTGTTCAATGTCAAGAATGCCCCTATTTTTATGTGGGCTAGACTCAGCGAAGATTTAAAGACTGCATTTATGAACACATATAAGAAATTAAATATAAAAAGCAGAATAATGCCTTATTTAAACACACTGTAAAATTTTCCACATGCAGATTTTTATTTTATGGAGTTGATATGGTTTGTAGAGATCCCAGAGGGGTCCACTGGCTGATTATATTGAAGACAAAGAATTTTTATGGCAAATTATACTTAAAGTGTACATGTACCCTGGTCTGAATAATCAATTACCTATATGTAGTGTTTTAAGTTTGATTTAATTTTTTATTGATTATGTTAAGTATTTAATAGTTCATGAAGCCAGTCATATATTTGTATTCTTATTAATGCGCTAATTTTTTGCAGGTCAACTGTGTGTCTTTTAGGAATATTTAAATGACAAGAATTTGTGCTGTATTTTAACAAAAGTTTTAAGATTTGGCGAATATGTTTTGTGCTTATTGATTTAGAATTTATCATATGATTGTTTGGTAGGAGATAAATGAGTGAGTTAAACTGAGTGATTAGATTCTGATGAAGTCCTGGTTACACTCGAAGGAAAGCACTTAGTCTAGAAATCTTGTGGTTTATTTAATAAACGCCTTCTTAGTTCAATTATAAATTCCATTCTTCCAGGTTGGTGTTATAATTTCACATCTACCTTTTTGTGGTTTTTGTATTTTTTAGAGGTTTACGCTTTCAGTTTGCATTAGTTGGCGATCCTGTTAACATATATAATAAAGCAAACCCTGTTATTTAGAAACTTTCTAAGTTTATATGAATGAAATTTAAAACGTGTCCTTGATTTTGTTCGTTCCCCCCCTTATTATTTTGGCTTTGTGCAGATTTCTTGTGCTAATATTTTGACAGGCATGTTTCTGTTTTTAAACTCTTTGACAGAATGAGAAGCTTGGTGATCTATGAAGATTTTAGAGTAGAGTCATTGTTCTTTTGGCCGAACAAAGTCAATTGAGGTGAAATGGATAGCTAGTTTGCATAACCCCTATGTATAATACAGCTATTACAAGAGGTGAATGCAGGAAAGACCACCTGTCATGCTTGGAAATACTTGAAAATGTTGCCAGGTGAGGTAAGGATTGTTGTTAGACATATAATGTTCCTTGAGTAGTTTTTTAAATTGATGGGTAGAGGGGTTGGAAGTTAGTTGACTAGGTAGGGTATTCCATGCGTTTGATATGGAGTGACAGAGGAGAAATTGACCAGCTTAATTGTTATGTTTGGTGACTTCTAGGTGGTTCTGGGAACTACATCTTAAGGTTCTAGTAGAAGAATAAGGTGTAATTAAGTTTTGGAGTGCTGGGGTTTTAGTTGGGTGGTCGTATAATTTGTGTGTTATTGTCAATTGATAGAATTTTAGTAGTTGAGGTAGCTCTAACCGGTTTACTTGTTTGAGAGCACCACAATGATGAGTCCTGTGTGGGGTCCAGGTAGCTAACCTGGCAACTTTGTTATAACAAGTTTTTAACTTGTTTAGGTCAGTTTTGCAGAGATTGGTTAGTACTGGGGATGCATAGAGAAGGGTGGATAACAAATGAGTCCAGGCTATTGTAGCTTTAGTCTGGCTAGTGAGAAACAGAGTCTGTTCCTATAGAGGAGTCCTAGCATTTTATGAACTTTCTTGATAGTTTAGGTGATATGGATGTCAAATTTGAGATAGCTGTGTATTTCAACACCCAGAAGATTAGTGTGGGAGGTAGGAGTGATTGTGGTATTGTTCCTGGGTGTAATGGTAAAGTTGTCATTTGGGAGCAGGTCTACATGGTCCAAAAACAAGAAGTTTTTTTTTTTGGGGGGGGGGGCGTTTAGAATAAGTTTTGAGTTAATGAACCAGGTTTCAGCTAATTTGAAGCATTTTTGTGTTTGGAAGTGAAGTTTTTCTATTGTTTGGGCTGCACAAATGAGGGTGGTGTCATCAGCATATTGAATTATTGAGGCATTGGGTGTGGAGGTAGACTATTGATTGTAAATAGAGAGAAGAGGTGTGGACCAAGTATTGAGCCTTGAGGGACTTCTAAGGATACTGGTAAGAGAGCGGATAGTTGGTTTTGCCATGTTTCTGTTTGTTTGCATTCAGATAGATAGTTTTTAAACCATGAGATAGTAGGGGTGTTGATGTTTAGAGTGGACAGAGTATTAATAAGTTTATTATGATTGACCATATCAAAAGCTTTAGACAGATCTAGAAAAATGGCAGAGACCAGTTGGCCTTGGTTTCTGTGGTTGCTGACTGTGTTGGAAAAGGATGTAAGAGCTGTGGTGGTGCTGCGAAAGGGTCTAAAGCCATGTTGGCATTTAGCTAGCAGTTTGTTTTTTAGAAGATGGTCCATTAGCTGAGTGTGTACCACTCTTTCAAGTATTTTTGATAGGCGTTTTAATATAGTGATTGGTTGGTAGTTATTTAATTCCATGGAGTTACCACCCATGTATAACAGTATTACATGGGATATTATCCATATAGTGGGTACTTTACATTCTGTTATTGATCTGTTAATTAGGATGGCAACAGGGTAGGCTATTGCTTCTGCAGCTAGTTGACGGTAATCTGCTGGCAAGTTGTCTGCTGCCACTGTGGTTGATTTAAGTTTGTGGAAGACATTTTAAATGGTTTTGATTGGAACTGGGTAAAGGCATCTTGTGTGGTAGTTTTAGCTTGTGTGTATGGTAGCTCAGGACTGTTGCTGTAAGTATGGGTTTTGGGAGGGTCTTAAAAGTTTTGGTGAAATATTTATTAAACTGAGTGGGGATATTGTCATGATTAGTTATTGTTACTGGTTTGGGGGTTGAGGTTTTACCTAGTTGAAGTATAGAGTTTATGGTGGCCCAGAATTTTTGAGGGTTATGGCTGTATTTTTCCTGGATGTTTTGATAATAGTTGATTTTATCTAGTTGAATACATTTTTAGCTTTATTACACAGTTCTGAGTAGTTTTTTCTTGTAAAACCAGATCTGTTTTAGTGAAACTGTATTAGGGCTTTGTCTTTGTCTTTGAGGATGGATTTTGTTGATCTAGTTATCCAGGGAACATACTTAGTTTTTGTTCTAAGTGCTCTGGTGGGTGCATGATGATTTAATATTTCTAAGAAGGTTGGGTTAAAGTAATTTACTGCATCATCTAGAGGTAGTTGTGTTAGCGGTTTCCAATTACAGTATTTTAAGGCATTTAAAAAGCTGCCTGGTTTAAAGTTCTTTTTGTTTCTGAATGTTCTAAAGGTTGTTTGGTTCACTTGGTGAGTTCTTCTTAGAAGGAAGGTAGGTTGATGGTCACTAAGGCTGTCTGTCAGACAACCTACTTAGGAAGCTGGGGGGGGGGTCAGATATAAGAATCCAGCTGAGAATGGACTGATGCTTGGAAGATTTATCTGTTCTGGTAAGTGAAGCGATAAGCTGGGTAAACCCATAGAGACTGATGTGGGTGGTAGTGGCATGACTGGAGTAGTTGTGCCACTCTATATTAAAATCTCCTAACAAAATAGTTTCCTGTGGTAAGGAGTTTGAGATCCATTCTAGTAGGTTTTCCATGCTCATAACGTTATTACCTGGAGGGAAGTAGCAGCCTATTATATTTACGTGTTTATTGGGATTCATCTTCAATCTTGTAAGCATGATTTCAGTATTGTCTATTTGTGGGGTATTTGCATCAAGCTGCTCTAAGTCTAGGTGATTTGGTATAGTTTTGCTACCCTCCCACCCCTTTTGTTTTTTTCTCTCTTTGTGTATGATATTATAACCTTGTGCTGTTATTTCATTGTTACTGATTTCAGGTTTTAGCCAGTTCTCTGTTAGCAGTACAGTTTCAGGTGTATATAGTGTTAAGAGGCATGGAGCTCATAAACTTTATTTAGGATACTTCTCACGCTGAGGTTAAGAAAGAGTAGAAAGCCTTCGTCTCTATGGATAAGAGTTGTACTATGACTAGGGTCAGGTTTAGGTATAGTGTTAGGACAAGGGTTAGGATGAATGTCACCACTGCATGTTAGTTATTGGTGAACTTAAAGATTGCTAAATAATATTTTAGGGTGGTTTTGGTTTTGTGTTTAATGGAATGTATTTTATGTGGTAATGGTGTAGGAGGGACTAAAGAGGCATGGAGTTATGTGAATGTATGTGCTGCAGTGTGATAGTTAGCGGCTGAAGTTTGCCAGAGTGATAGGTGTTGTATGGTAGTTAAGTGTGGTATGCTGTGAGGGCTGAGAGTTGGAGTAGAATGATGGCTGTGACTGTATATTAAAGTGTAGGTAGCATGTGAGTTTATATGCAATGGAACAATGTTTCATGAGTGTAGGAGAGTAGCTGGTGTGTGAGTGGGTGGAGTATTGAGGTGAGTTTGTATGACTGGTTTGTTTAGAGTGAGGGTGAGGTTTGGATACAGTGATGTGGTTGCAGGTGTGATGAGGTTTGATTGGGTAATTTGGGTGGTGGAAAGCACTGGATGGTAATTGTTGAGTGTGGTTCATAGGTATAAATTAAACTGATGTCGAGGTGGGTGAGATTGGGCTAATGTAGGGGAGCAGAGTGAGCCCGAGTGTAGTGAGGTCGAATGGAGTGGGTTGAATCTGGACTGACGAATATGGGCAGAACTACCAACGGTTATCAGCCGACTATTCTTTTGCCTTATACGCAAGTTAGAATTATGTTTGGTAAGATTCACTAGGTATAACCTGTATGTTGTTATTTGTTGCACCTTATTTGTGTATGACTTATGAGAATAGAGGATAAAGCAAGGGACTGGAAACAGAATTAATGTGGAGTGGAGTGGGGAGAAGGAAGTAGTAACTACTATAGAGTTAAAGAGAGGGGAACCATGTTCTCACAGTGCCAGAGTAGTGTGCGCACCACTAACTTACAGAGCTCTATGGTGGGATTACAGTTTTTGGTAGAAACATACACTGCCAAGTTTTGAAACTTTTCACACTTTTGTTTTTTTTGCTACCGGGATGTTCCTTGCCATGCAGCTCTTTGGAAGCATGATAATGGTGATATGCAGGGTTAATGGAGTGTTACCTTTTCACAGATAGGTGTTTAGGGGCTGTAAAAGAGGAAAATAACACATTACATCATTAGGGAGGGAAGATGGTGTTAACACATAACTGAACAATATAAATGAGTCAACAAAACCTTATGGTCACAAGTTGTGTTTGAAATAATGCTATTGTACTATATTTACTGCAGTAAAACCTTATGGAAACAGCTAGATAGAAGTGGACCCAGACTATGGTCACTGTGTGCAAGGGTTACTCTGTAATATACAAGAAGAGAGGTCCTAGTCTATAGGTAAAATCTGGAGTGGTGACAGGCAAATCATAGTAATGGGTAGACTAATATCTTTTTCACCTTAAAATGGAACTAGCTATCTATTGGACAGCAGGTTAGAACAACTGGTAAAACTTGGCTATGTTATCTAAAGGAGATATAACTGTGTGGGGACTTAAAGTCCCATCTCAAATTACCTAGTAGTAGTGGGAATAAGAGCTATTGCTCAGTTCCACCATGACTTCAAATAAGACCATCAAAGTTAGTTGTAGAATGGTACCATTTGCGATAAAACAAAGTACCTTTTAAATGAACACTGTGCTGGGCAAACATTCAACAGTTACTAGAGATATTCGCAATTATCCTGCCAGCCACAAAACGGGTTAATATTCAGCTCTGCACTATTCTCTTGATAGTCTCACACAGCAGGTAGAGATACTAGAATTATCCTGCTAGCAGTAATACATGTGATTGTACAGCCTTGTAAAGTTCTACTGATAGTCTGAAACAGCTGAACAAGCTTTTGCAGGCAATTACATATGCAAGAAATACTTTGGTTAAGCTGCAATTAATTGTTGAACTTAAGTACAGTATCTATTAGTTAATTAGCACTGTATTTAGCCCTGTGTTATTTTGCAGCAGTAGCCACTTGAGCAGATGCGTATAATCATAAAACTATGCATGCACAGTCATAAACCAATATAGAAAACGTAGGTAAGCAAAGTGGTACCATAAAACTATGCATGCACAGCCGTAAACAATTTAACAAGCCTAGGTAAACAAAATAGTATCATAAAACTATGCACACACACGGTCATAAACAAATATAACAAGCCTAAGTAAGCATAGTAGTGTGTTGCAACATTAGATGCAACCAGTTTATACAGTAGTGTGTGGAAAAATATGTAGACTCAAACAAAAGAAGTTTAACATCAAAGCTATTTAAAATAACCTTACATGGCAAGTACACTACAGATGGCATGGAGACCAGTGTTCTTTCTAGCTACGTGGAAGAGTTTGAAAATAGTGCCCAGAGTAGCCCTTGGATAAGTAAAGTCTGCTGTAATATAGTAATGGAAGAGGCACCTCACCTGGGTGGGATAAACCTGGATTGACGAATGTGAGCAGAACTACCAAACATTATCAGCCGATTATTCTTTTGCCTTATATGCAAGTTGGAATTATATTTGGTAATATTCAGTAGGTATAAAGTGCATGTTGTTATTTGTTGCACATGGCTGGTGTGACCTTTACATCATGCATGGCTAGCTGCCAGTACCCCATACACATTCTTTATCCCCCATATCCCAGATGATCAGAGGCAGGGGCTACTTCACCTCATCACATAATCCCATTATTTCCACCAGCATTATAGTTCGGCTCATTCATACCTTTGTCTGAGCAAGACCCTTACATCTCATAAATCTCAGTCCAAGGCAAGAGCATAACTGGCACTTTCATTACTCAGAGGCCAGGGATGGATGGAAGGCAGTAGATTAGACCACTAATTCCTCCCCACCTACAGTACTACCACTTTCCTGTGAGAACTGGTAGACATAACTAGTGTTGCAACTTGACAGATACCCGTAATGATGATATTTCCCACTAGAGTCTACCTTTTGGCATGAGATCAGTGAACACTCCCAGTCCATTTCTGCATCCCTGCTCTGTATTAGCTCTAAGGTCAGTAGTGCAGTCCACATATTTCCCTTATATCCAAGATGGGTAATTTGGCACTGGTTGCTCTCTCCCCTCCTATACTTCCCTCCTGATCCTTTAAGTGACCAGAACCACTAACACAGCTTGAATGTCCTGTAACAAAGTAGCCATGCATGCCAATAAAATAAGAGTTTTTCCTTAACCCTGATCATGCCATCTTGGCATAGTCAGTGGGAGACACAACTCATTGTTCACCTCCATGATCCACATAGACTTGTTAATATGAGCTCAAATATTTTAGTGTTTAATCACTTTCTCAGTCAGTGATTGGCTATTGGTGTGAGTTGAGGGAGAGGTCAGCCTTTGGTTCTAGAAACCTTCCACACTTATACATGAAGACTGCAAAGCAACAGAAGGCATAAACTGTCTATTTTTCTGTTAACAAAACACAATTATGTGGAGTTCTTTCCAGTTAGTATTACAAAATGATGCTCACTCTTCTGCCTTGCTTTCTACTCTGCAATCATATCCCCTGCATAGTCAGCACCTGCGACATCAGCATCACAAAGTGTGCTATGATGTCTTGTTTTGACAAGTGCAATGAGGTTTGTGCTATATTATGCAACACACAATGGACATGTTGTACTATACAAGACATAAAGAATATGCCATTAGTCTTCAAGTCTATGCCACAGCACAACTCCAGATGTCCCTAGGCAACATAAACTCTACTTTAGAGTGTTATATTTGGGGTTACATATTGTTCTGAAACATACCCCACTGTATTTTCCTTTTTCAGTCTTTCTGGTGGATTAACAAATTAAAGCATCTAAGACTGTAGGATGAAATTTATGTCTCCAATTTGTGTGACTGTGTAAATTTGCACCTTAACAGTCTTTGTCTTGTTTATACCTGTTACTATGTTGCATGGATTCCACAAACGCATCATGTCAAATGTCTACAGACAATGTTTTACATTATACCTGCTTATGTTTTTATCCATCTTCTGCTGTTCTTTGCCCTTTTTCACTGTTGTCAGACATACTGCACTGTCCCTGCCTCTATGTATGTCAAATATGTTGTTACAGTGGATGTAATACTTTATATAGTATGCAAAGAGTGTATAATGCTGCAGTTGAGTGGCTAGTGTGTCACATGTGTGAGACATATGTACCATAAAGGCAACAAACCCACATTGTCTGCACATCTGTCTGATGGTATTTCAGGTAGTAACACTTACATTTCACAAACAACTCCTGTAGTTTAAAAGGTGAATTATCTCTGTGGGATCAATCTTTTATTATCATGAAGCACTAGGTGTGAAACAATGCAAAAAGTAAGTGCAAAGTGCAATGCATCTGTCTGACCACTGGAACATATGATATACTGCCCTGGCTGGTATTGGTGCCTCTAGGAACTCCAAAAGCACTCTTGTTACTAATACCTATGATACCCAGAGCTGGATCTAGCACTAGACAACCTAGGCAGTCACCAAGGCCCTGCTGGCTAGAAGGGGGCCCACTAGCTGGGGGTGCTGCCACAATATTTACTTTTTTTATTAAAATAAATAAATAAATAAATAAATAAATAAATAAATAAATAAATAAAAATAAATAAACAAATAAATAAATAAATACATTTCCTTCTTCCTGCCAGTATGAATGACTGAATCTTTCTGTCTGACACTTAAGGTATGAACAACTGACTGTGTGTATGAAATGCCCTAGTTAAGGCTGGCAGATTATTTAATTTGCTCAGGCTCAAACTGTGTACCTTAGTTACATGGGCAAAAGTCTGAATCCTCAACACCAACTACCAGATCACTCAAAGTGCATTTTCAAAGAATTGTGAGCTTCAGTGTATTTTTAATGAATGTGAGCTTCAGTGCATTTTTAAGGAATGTTTGATCTTCAATGCATTTTCAAGGAATTGTGAGCAGGGAAAATAGGTTTGTTGCTGCTCATTATAAGTCTATTTTCAATGTGCAACTATTTTGTTTAGCAAATGCTTATCACTGCTTGTGCTAGAGAATCATGTAGATGGATTGTTGATACTGTGTTGCACTTTAAGTGATGGGGGGGGTGCTGCAGTCCTGAGTGTGTCCTTCTTTGGATGAGATGCCTAGTAACTATGCACCTGTTGTTGGTTTGCAATCCACTCCCTCTTGCAATATTTCCAGCTTATCATTTTTTAATGTAACCTAGGCAATTTATTCTTGAAGTGAACCATTGACAGTCTCTACTGGCACAGATCCAGAACCACAAGAACTGGCATTGAAACCACCAAATTTTATTGTGTAACGTTAAGTGCTTTCATCCACATGGGAAGTCATAAGAATCAAATTCAAATGCCCACTGTTGGTAAATTTATACTAATCAACAAATCATTCAATTGAATTTTTAAAGTGACAGAGACAATCATTTCTAAATACCTCATCTCTAGACACAATAGCGTATGTAATTTCATCCCCTAATATTTTGCTCATAACATATGAATAAATAAATAGAATCAAATTAAACTACCCCTTCGCCTTTGTCAGGCTTCATTACTCTAATAGACATATCCCCACATACTTTCTATAACAACTGCCTTTCATTGGGACTAAGGTGAATACTAGTTATGAGACAATTAATTTACTTTTAGAGTACTGGCTTAGTCAAGGAGAGATGACTATGAATGCATATAATTTCATAGTACAGAAACATCCCATCATCCCTGGTATCTTTCACTTAAAGAATACATTGCCTAGGTCAAATTAAAAAAAATGGCTGTTCTAGACTGTTGGGTCCCATTTTACAATGGTAATTTATTTTTCAAGAGTAGTATTCACTGAATTTGTAGATGAACCACTGAAATATAAAATTGTTTGCTAGCAGCAACCTCTTCATTAGTTACAGATCTCTTTAACGTGGAATTATTCAGATGACTTTTACTTCTGCAGAGCATGTGCATGTTGACTGATATGGTGTGGACTTTTATGGTTGAAATGTTCTGAAATGGGCACATTTGTCATTGTTGGTTCATACATTTTGTTTCATTACTTACTGCAAAAATGTTCAAAACTACACATTTAAAACACACTCAAACAAGCAGTGCTGTATTATACAAGGAATATAATTTAATGCAATCAGGAAGATCAGTCAAAGAACACATGCATGTCTACATGGTCCTAAAAATGTGTTCATGGTTTGAAACTAGCCCAAAGGTAAACTTTATCAGCCACTGGCCAGATGCATTTTCTTTGAATGTCGATTTCAATGCCATTTCAATGACTGTGAGTTTCAAGGGCAGAAGAGTTTACTGCTAATGCTAAGCCTGTTGTCATTGCAAGACTGTATTGTTTTGTTTAACAAATATCTATCAGTGTTCATGCTATAACATTTGAAAGAAAAGTTTTAAATTAAATCCAAATATTCGTAATCATTGTAGCAATAAAGAAGAAAACAGTGTGCACACTGACAGGTTTGAGCAGTGTTTATGGTAAATGGGGAAAAATAACCAAGTAATGGGACACTGGAATGGCTGGGAGGATAGGGGTGCTGTGTGTGTAGGGGGCCCTGAACCATTACCTTACCTAGGACCCCATTTGACGAAGATCCAGCTCTGGTGACACCATCATGGTATCCCCAGCTCTTTAAATGAAGGTCCCAGGAGCAAAGACATACATTTACATGTTTAGTTTTGTACTTACATATCTGTAACAGGTGTCCAATAAATATTTACATTAACCACAACCAATTTAATATGTCACATTCCAAGCTCTGCTTCTGTAGTCTGTGTGTCTTTTCCTCTGCCTCACTATTCTGTGCCATCTATTGCAGTTCCATTTAAATCCATCTATGGCTCTGACTGACAGTTGAAAAAAGTGCTGTTTAATGTTTTGTTGTTGTGGTATAGGTTAGCTACACTGTATATAACTTGTTTCAGGCACATACCTTTCATATCCACAAACCCAGGAAGGACAGAGCAGTTTACAAAATTTTAATGAGATACGATTTTGAACCTACCACAATTTTTACTGTTGCATACCTCTGAAGTTGCTGGTTAGACAGGCATTTTTACTTCATAATAAACGCTCTCACACAATATAATGTTGGAAGGGTAAGTAACACAGTTATTCAAATGCAACTTTTTGTCCTTAAACCAGAAACAGACCACAAGCTTCTCAGTGGTGGACATTACTGAACTTACAAAAGCCTGAAGGAAGGAGGAATCATTAATTTTCTCAGCAGTTAAGACATGTTTGTTTCATACTGTGCACTATGCCTGTAAATATGTAAGCAGCAGGCAAATTCTGTTCTTTATAAAATAGTAGTATTTTTATGATAGAAAGCTGACTCCCACAGAAATGATTATTTTTAACAACAGAGAATGAAAACTATTTTAATTGTACAAGTTATCAATATATTTTTTATTTTTAAGGAAATGAAACGTGGATAATTATTAATCATCAGACATCAGTCTAAGTATTCTGTCAAACTAAAGATCGGTATCTTGACTAAAACCAGTATTACTGCCTTGTGGCATGAACTGTGAGATGAGCTTTGTCAAAGTGTGTGTAATCAAAGCCTTAACCCAGACAGAACTTATCTATAAGAGACATAACCTTTTCGTGACAAAACTGAACAAAGGATTTATTGAAGATGAAGACAATTAAAATGTTTTGGTATGAAATGAAAAATCTACTGAGTTAAAACAGCAGCTGTGTACATTGACTATGGAGTTATTTTAAACAAACTAGTTAATTTGAGACTTGTGTCTGTGCTTTCACTTGAGCTCAGTAAATAGTCTTAGTAGATGCCTTGTAAAATGTTAAGGATTCTCAGTCGATTCCTGAATCTAACTGGCAGAAAATCCTTCCTTTTACAATGAATAGCCTGCGTTCTGCACATTGCTTATGCTATAAGAAGACTGCAAGCTTGCTGGACAGCAAATAACTGCACAGCCTGAACACACCTTTCATGCATTTCAGAAAGTGTTCTACAGAAATGAAAGAAACACAAGCAGCTCTTATAAATAGCATAACATTATCTAAACTTATGTGACCAGCACAACAAAATTCTGTGACTGTATGTTTGTTTATTTACACCTAAAGACTTCAGGTAGGTTGTGTTTACTGATACCCTGCTAAGAACAATGTGATATTTCCTTCCTTATCTAATGAAGGAGGCAATTCAATATGTGAAGCATAGCAAAGATAAACGATAGTGTTTCCAGATGTCTGAATCCTCCCTATAGTAATATGTATGAATTGTTAAATAGCTTAATGGGGTAAGATGTAGGAAATTATATGTGTAGACATAAACCTGTTTGCACGTGACTGAACAATCTGACCTAGATGGACACTATCTAATACAAATGCTGCCAGTCAAAACCATGTAGGTGAGATGTCTACATTCTGGTTCATAGATTAGTACTAGGCTAACTGCCTTTGTGGGCCATTTTAAGCCCAGCCAATTACCCCATTTGAAACTCAAATGCTGCACCTTGTGTTTGTAAGATAAATGCCTTAACCATCATACCAACCTCCCACGCAGAAGTTTGAATCCTCTCTATGGCTATGCTTAAGTGATGACCTCTGGGTTTATGGTATGTTATTGAGTAGTCTGTGCTTTCAGTAGATGTTCTTTTTTCTACCCTTTCACTTCAAAAGGAAACCCATTTTCTGCCTAATAAATATGCTTACAGTGTGTATTATCAAACAGGAAGATGCTGACAGCTGAGGAATTCTGCAAGCATAATTCAACAATGATGGTAAAGAAACTTGCCATATAAACCTTTAAATATTGTGCTGGCTGTCTTTTGCCTTTATTGAAATTGGTGGACAAAGTCTACTTTTCTAACTTTAGTACAACTGATAAAAATAGCTGTCCTAAGAATCAGTATGCCAGTCATTTTAGGAAAAGTAAGAAAATAAAAAAAGGGGAACCAAGATTACTGCCTGTTTAAAATGAGCATTCATTAAGTTTCTCCTTATTAAATTTGTTTTCCATTTATTAAAAAATGGCTGCTATTCTAACTGTCTGAAGATCCACTAAGACCCATTGCACATTTCTAGTCATAAACAGAAAATTGTTTACAAGCTCTATTTTCTTTCTTTATTTCTTTATTTATTCATACACAATATAGCTAAGTAGCCAACATACCTCCATCTTGCCATTCCTTTATAATAACATCAGAAAAAAGACATGCCAGATACATTACATAACACCTTCCAAAATCATAGAAGCCAGAACATAACTTACTTTAAAAATAACATTGAGATATGCATGTTAATTAGAAGTCACAACATGGGCGTATGACAATCTAACTTCTTAAAGGTAAGTAGGTTGTAAGTTTGGCAGCCAACCCGTTTAACCAATAAGCTTACAGATCATATATAACTAGTGCTATTTTTAGAAGAAATGGAAAATACCATCTGTCGTTGATGATTTCAAGAAGTGACAAATTATAGGGTTCAGAACATTCTAGCCAGCTATTACCAAACTGAACACAGTACAGGTACACTGGGTAGACTATGCTAATGAAGTATTTGCTGGTAGTCGAATAGATATATTGGTACTTTCAACACCCCTTCTAATAAGTATTGTTTCATGTATTTCTCTTCAGTTAGTTGATCTGTTGGTTTCATTCCCATTTATTAATTGTCTTCCTTCTCCCTGATCATGTCACAACCTCCCTTTGCAGTCTTGTTAGATGTTTGTTATTGTGGTCATACAACCTACTCTATCCTCAGCTTACTCTTATTTCCCTTGCAAACTTCCATAAGTTATATTCTGTACATTGTGATTGCAGCCATTACTTTTAATGAGCCAATCATTATGCATAATTGCTGGCAGCATTTAAGTTTAATGAGCATTCAGGCTCATAATGCATGCAAAGTAAACAGAGGAGGAATATAGCCTTGTTCATGGCAGCAATGTTTTTGAATCCTTGGGTATGTTTTGTGGCATTCTTGAAAACAATAATTCTATATTAAAAAAATAATAAGTGATTTGGTGTTTATGAATATGCAATGAATTAAAGAAGCAATTACTGTTAAAAAGGTTTCCAGACACTGGCATTCTCTTATGGATGAAAGGAGTTTGGAAATGTATTACTCCAGCTGCTTATTTACAGGGCTAGCCAACCTGTGGTATAGACATTGGATCTAGATGATTGTAACTGCTGGAGTGATAGCATGACCAGCATGAGCAAAAATGAGAAACATTTCTGGATACAAGGATGGGTGGACCCAAACCTCCAGTAAGGATTGTGTGGAAAAGAACAAAAGGCTTGGGAAATGGATACCATGAAAGTTTATGGATTTTTTTCTTCTGTCAATAACTGCAGTACTTTTTTTGTCTGTTGGTTTAATTGTCATTAGTGAGGATCTTCCAATGTAACTGAAAAAAGTATACCATAAACAATTTCACATAATTTACATAGCCTAAGGCCTTAAGAAATCCAGTTATCCTCTTAACAAATTCTGTAGAGCACGGCATCTTTTAACACATGACATAAAGTAATTATTTTAGAAATAATAATAATGTTAATGATACATTTTATTCAGAAAGGGTAGACTTTATTTCATAATGGAGCTCAGGAAGTTTGCACTGTGACTTCCAATGGGCGGAGTCTAAGCCTTTTGACAGACTCAAATTATGTCCTCACATTTCAAATAAATCTTCATATACCTGGATCTGGTGGCCATGGTGGTGCAGCAGTTAGCGTTGCCACCTCACAGCAAGAGGTTCTCCAGTTCGATCCTTGGCTGGGGTGCCTTCTGTGCTGAGTCTGCATGTCCTCCCTGTGGTCACGTGGGTTTCCTCCGGGTGCTCCCATTTCCTCCCACATCCCAAAGACATGCTGTAGGTGGACTGGACACTCTCAATTGGCCCTAGGTGTGAGTGTGTGCATGCGTGTGCCTTCTGTGGAAGGTTGGGCGCCAGGCTGGCAACTCAACACCATAAAACTCCACTGCCAATCATGAGTGAACATGTGATCCACTGTGGTGACCCCTAGCCAGGAAAAGCTGAAAGAAGAAGAAGTTCATATACCTGGATCCATAGGGGTTATTAAAGAAGTATAAATGGTAAACCCTTGAGCACAAAGTATTTTTATAGTGGTAGTAATCTTTAGGTTCTAGGTCTTAAGCTGAATTTTATAAGTCACAGAAAACACAGTAATTATTACATTTGTAATATTTTGTAAACAACTTATAATATTTCAGCAACTACTCAAGTTACAGACATACTGCCAGCAGAATTTTATTCATCCAGCTGAAAGCTTTCGTATGAGGCTAAGGAGTTCTGTCTGTGTTACTTGGTAGTTGAGATATTTAGAAAAATGTGAAAATTATATCTATATAAATTAATATCATAAAAACAACAGTTAATATTTATTTATTTTTATTTATTTCACATTTGTTAACTGGGAATGTTCGAATGGACACATATCATTTTCAGCGTAGGCCCGGGGACAAAAGCTCCAATAGCATGTCATAAAGAAATTACACAAGAATATCATACAGAGATATAAGTTCCATAGAAACATAAGTTATGTATAGATTAACAATTCCTTTAGTAAAGTCAGCATACAGCATTCTAGTAGTAGGGTTTATATAGAATATAAAATACAAACACAAGAAAAACATTTTTTTTGTCTTTCTAAATTATGAGTACTCTCAATAGAAATAACCTGCAATTATTAAGCTTTACAGTGAAAGGAATTAGGGGACCATTAGTAGAATCCTTGAACATGGTGTTGGTGCAAATTAACCTGGGGAGTAGCATGAACAATGCCAATTGTTTGAGAAGTGGGTTCTCAGGAGTTTCTTAAATTGAATAGTGGAGGTAGTGGAGGCTATTTGGCTAGGTTGTGAGTTCCAGATTTTGGCAATAGTGCAGGCAAAGAGAGATTTGCCAGCATCATTTTTGTGTCTTATAATGCTTATTAGGTTCTGAGAGCTAGATCGTAAGGCTCTGGTAGGGATGCGAGGGTTAATTATATTTTGAAGTGCAGGGTATTTTCTGGAAGGTAGAAGAGATTATGTGCTATAGTGAGTTGATTAAACAGAAGTAGTTGAGGTAGCTTCAGCCAATTGAATTGTTTAAGGCCAAGGCAGTGGTGGGATTTGTATGAGGTTTCAGTAGCGAACTTGGCTATTTTGTTATAACAAGATTCCAATTTGTTCAGATCACTCTGGCGGAGATTAGTAATGACTGGAAAGGCATAGAGAAGGCTGGATAAGAGATGAGTTCTTGCAATAGTAGCTTTGGTTTGTTTAGTTATAAAGTGTTTGTTCCTATAGAGAAGTCCTAGTTTTTTTATTAACTTTCTTAATGGTTTGTGCCATATGGATGTCGAATTTGAGGTTATTGTCTATTTCTACATCTAACAGTTTAGTGTGTGCAGTTGGAGTGACTTGAATGTTATTTTTGGAGTGAATGGTGAAAGTGTTGTTGGGGGGGGGGGCATGACCTGGGACGAAAATAATTAATTTAGTTTTTTTGGGGTTAAGAATAAGTTTGATGTTTGTGAACCATGTTTCGGCTAGAGTAAAAGTGTTTTGGGTGAGGATTTGCAGTTCCTTTAATGTGGGAGCGGCATTTATAAGGGTGGTGTCATCTGTGTATTGTACTACTGATGCTGTGAGTGAGGAGGAATTGATTTGGTTGGTGAATATGTGGACTAATGGTTAAGGTGTTTGCCTTACAAACACAAGGTGCAGGGTTTGAATCTCACAAGGGATAACTGGCTAGGCTTAAAATGGCTCGCAAGAGCAGTTAGCCTAGTACTAACCTATGAACCTATGAACAATAGAGGGCCAAGGATGGATCCTTGAGGGACACCTATGGATACTGTTAGCAGGGAGGACAGCTGGCCATGCCATTGGACTGCCTGCTGTCGACCAGATAAGTAGCAAGTAAACCATGATATAGTGGAGGGGCTGATGCTTAGGGTAGATAAAGTTTGGAGAAGAATGTTATGGTCTACCATGTCAAAGGCTTTAGATAAGTCTAAGAAAATGTAAGATACAAATAGTCCCTTGTTTCTATTGTGGTTAACTATATCTGTAAATTATAGTAATGCTGTGATGGTGCTGTGGGATGGTCTAAAGCCATGCTAGGTTTTGGAGATTAAGTTGTTTTGTAAGAGGTACCAAATTAGTTGGGAATGTATGACTCTTTTTTTTTTTTCTTTCCAAAAATGTCTTTATTGCAGTTTTTTAGGTTACAATGTATAAGACATTATACAATAAGATACACATACAACATACAACAAGACAACATTCGATATACAATATATACAAAGAAGTCACTTCAAAAATCCAGTTTTTGTACTAACCACATATTCTGCAGTGATAAGAAGAATAAAACAGTACCATTAGTTGTTTTTTACATATACTAGGGAAAGTCAAACTTAAACCTCTTTATATAGGGTATGTGTTTTTTTTAATCAACTTATCAACGCAAATATTTATAAAATGACAATGTTAAAAAGGTTCTATGTATATCCTTATTGATTGTCTTACATATATTGCATATTTCACTTTTAGATTTAATATTTTACCTCTTGAGAAAGAAATCTAATAAGCATTCCCAATACTCTTGGTAATATTTACATTTAGTGACATATAGTAGCTTGTGGGAGGCAATGTATTTGATTGCTACATTTCTAAAACCTTCCCATTTGGGTGGGGTTGCAATAGTCCAATTCTTTGTAATACAGAATTTGACTAGAGAACATATGGTGGTGAGGACATGCTGTAAGACTCTGGGAAGATTATTCATATTTATGTGCAGTATAACTGTTTCCCAGGATAAAGTACTTTTTTGGTAGCCTATTTTCTCTAGTCTTGCCCTTAGTGAACACCATAAGTTATGAACTTTATTACATTCCCATATATCATGTAGAGTGTCTGCTGGTTGTTTCTTGCAGTGAGGACATTCGGGTGAGTATTTGTTATTAAATTTACTATTTTTTGAGGGGTAAAGTATGCATAAGTTGGGTGTAGAATAACTTTTTGAACAAGCTGAATTTGAGCGTGTTTTCGATGGCATCTTTTTTATTTTGTTCAGTAATTTGTGGGTTTTTCTTCTGCCAGTATGAGGAGAATAAAGTACACTTCTGATGTTTTATATCATTTATAAGTTTATAGACTAGTGATTGTTTTCCCCTTGGTAGTTAGATTTTTTAGAATTAACTGGGATAACTAGTATCTTGTTTATCAAAATTTTCAGTATGAAATTTAGTGTTTACAAGGTATTTGAGTGTGTTCATAATAATTACATATTTCTTTGGGAGATTTAATTGCTCTTGTAATTGTGTAATATCACATTCCTTCCATTTATAAATTTCTCATACTGTAATATTTCTTATTAAGGGATACTCTTGCAAGTTTATCAATTTATTATTTAGTAGCAAATTAGGATTAAGGTGTATAGGTTGCAGTAGAAGGAGAGAATTTAATAATTGTACAGATAAAAAGAGCTTTTGAGTAGTTAAAACCATTTGTTTAATAAGTGGATGAAATTTCTTAACATAAACAGAGTTTTTGGTTTAATTTTAAGAATGGGAGAGCACCCAAGTGTCTTAGTTTGTTCATACCAAATTCTAGACCATAAGGGGGACTATATGTTTGTGTCTGATTCATAATTTAAGATTTTACATAGTCTATATGCCTGGATAATACTGTAGTATAATTTAAAATCAGGTAAACCTAACACACCTTTAGATTTGGGAAGTATAAGCTTTTCATATTTGATTCTAGTAGATTTAGGATACCAAATAAATCTGGATATACTTCTTTCCATGTCTATAAAAAAATTTGAGGTATAATTTTGAAGGTAGCATTCATTAGGAAAATAATTCTTGGTAGCATGTTCATCTTAACGATACTGCTTTCAGATAAGAAAGACATATTGATATTTTTCCATCTGTTCATATCATTTTCAATAGTATTCCAGGTATGGGTTAAGTTATTTTTAACAATTTCACTAAAATTTGGAGTATATATTACCCCCAAGTATTTTAGTTGATAAGTTATCTTTATTTTGCTCTCTGGGAAGTAAAAGTGCATATGTCCTATGGGATTTAGTGGGAAAAGTTGGGATTTGTTTGGATAGTTTGTAATATGAAATCTCTGAGAATTTTTCAATGGCTGTCAGTATTTTAGGAAGATCTGTTGTGGGGAATTGTAAGTATATATTTAAGTCATCAGCAAATGCTGAACATATAATGTTAGTATTTGATACTTTTGGAATGTGTAGAAAAAATGTCTGTGATATATAAAGAAGTAGAGGTTCTAGGTATAAATTAGGAGAAAGTGGACACCCTTGTCCCATGCCATTTGAAATGGGGATAGGTTTTATTTTATTATTGTTAATCTGAATGGAAGTTGAGGCTATCTGATATAAAACCTTAACTTTATTAATAAAATCTTTAGGAAAACCAAATACAGGCATAACATTAAACAAAAAGTTTAAATTTACTCTGTCAAAAGCTTTACTAGCATCTGCAGCAATAACGTATTTGGGGTGTTTATCTGTTTTTAGTAATCTGATAGCTGTGTCTAGTAACAGAGTGTTATCACTTGTTTGCCTATGTACCATAAAACCCAACTGATTATGCTATATAATAGAGGGAAGTATATTCTTCTACTTGTTCGCTAAAATTTGAGCAAAGATTTTAAAGTCAGTATTTATGAGGACTATTGGTCTATAATTAGTAGGATCCTTTGGGACAGAATTTGGTTTAAGTAGAAGGATGGTCTTAGAATTATTTATATAAAAGCCTGTTATCTCATGTTGTATTATATAGTTATATACTTTAAGTAGGATTTTAGAGACCGGCTCTGAGAATATTTTATAAAATTCAGAGGTAAATCCATCAGGTCCTGGTGATTTACCTGGCTTGAGATTTTTTATTGCTTCTTTTATCTCTGTTAGGTGTAGTGGTGCTCCTAAACATGTTTGCTGTTCTTGTGTGACTTGTGGAAATTTAAAATTTTGAATGAACTCATTAAATTTGTCATTTGAGGGTGGTAAGTTCATGTTGTACAGTCTTTTATATATGTTCTCAAATACATTTAATATGTCTTGGTTTTCCTGAAATGTATGTCCTTCATAATGTAATTCTTTAATTTTTGGTGGGCCACTCTTAATATTTATTAGCCTGACTGGAAATCTTGAGGGTGTTTGTGCCCATTCTGAATATTGATATAAAGACCTGCTTTCTAAAAAAGTTAAATTTTCTAAGTAATGCTTATGTAGTTGTTTTTGCCATTCCATACATTTTTCCTCTAATTCTTTTGAATATTTTTGTTGTAATTGTAGTTCTGCTGACGTAATTTCTGATTCTAATGTGGTTTTGGTACTATAATATTTTTTCTTAAACCAGGCAGATTTTTGAATTATGACACCTCTAATAACTGTTTTTGCAGCTTTCCATTGCTTATCATAAGGTATTGGAGTAATTATGATTTCTTCATCGAATTGAGTGAGTATACTGTTTATCTCTTTAGTTACTTCTTGTTTCTGAATAATTTTTGGGTTTAAAGTCCAGTTATTAAAATAAGATATGTTTTGGCTGAAATTTAGCAGGTTTATGAATATATTAATTTTAGAATGATCCAAGATAGATCTAGGTAAAATGCTGTATTTTAGCTTATACAACCAAAAGAACTGAGAGATTAGGAAGGCGTCTATTCTAGATCAAGATTTATGAGATGTAGAAAAGAAGGTATATCTGGATATTGTTTTGTCATGTTAGAAAATCTCATATGGATTAAATAGCTCAAAAGTATTTTGTAATTCACTAAGAGCTATATTTATGATATGCTTTGTTTCTTTATTGGATCTATCTTTGTCAGGTTCCATTACTGCATTCCAATCTCCCCTGATTATATATAAATGATTAGGAAATTCAATAAGTAAGTTAAAGATTTCATAAATAAACATTTGTTGGTTAGAGCAGGGACTATATATATTTAGGAAAAGTAAAGGTTTATTTATGCTATGGAAATTTGAGGTAAACATAGCCCATCTACCATTCAAGTCAGTCTTCATGGAAACAATTTCCCCCGACAGGCTTTGTTTATAATGATAGCAACCCCTCTTGAAGTAGAATTGTGTCCAGCAGCTATTATATGCTTGACCCATTTACTTTTTCTCTCCCTGTCCCAGAGTTGTGAGATCAGGTGAGTTTCTTGAAGAAAGGTTATCATTGTTTTACTTTGATATATAATATGCATGACTAGATTCTGTTTTCTTTTGTCTGAAATTCCCTTAACATTCCATGAATCTAAAGATATCATTTCTGAAAGTGTAAAATATTTCTTGATTAGTGTTAATAAAGCACAATAAGCAATGTGATAATATAAATATATACTGTTGTGTATTAGTGGTAGTTAGTATTTTCCACATAGTGACTTATATTCTCCTACTCCCCCTTTGTGTGCCTAACCACCCATCCCTCTGTAATGTTAGATAAACACAACTTCTAAAATCAAGGATTTTTGTGACTGAGTCTGGGTGTAAGTCTTATAGAGCAGAGGGATGTCAAAATTACCTACTATTTTCCAAATGTACATAACCATATGCATCAACTCTGCATAGCAGCTTTCCTGTACCCATATTCATAATCAATTTTAAATATCTTACCATTTTAAACCTATGTATTATATAAGTAAATGTAATCAAAATATTTTGGATAGCCTTATAACCAAACCAAAGGAATATATGAAAACTCTAAATAAGGTCCTTAATTCTTCTATACAAGCCATGAAAGTCCCCCCAATATATATATATATATATATATATATATATATATATATATATATATATATATATATATATATATATATATATCATAATAAAACATCCCTATGTCATTTTGTTTTTAAGCTATATCAAGTTATAAGGTGCATTTATAATTACATACAAATGCCTGACTAATACAAACAAACTAAAGAAAAGAGAAAAAATACATTGCAGTATATTCATATGAGCTAGATCTATGAACACCAAAAGAGAAGAGGAAAAAAATACTAGATTGGCATTATTAAACAGTACTGCTGCCACTCTAACAACAATATAATATTGCATCTATCTTTCAATTTCAATACATGTGTATTACAAATATCTAACTTTTAGTTTTATTTTCCTCTATAGCTATACACGCATTTTGCTTAGTATTACAGCCTAATAAAGATAAAGATAAAAATAAAAAAAAAATTAAAATGCCTCAACTGTATATATAAATTCTACAATATCTTGTAAACTCTGTTCACTTTTCCTAGAGAAAAAAAAATAATAAAACAAGTACACATTCCTATTGCATATTTTACCTTAAGGCATTCATCAAATACATCATATTTGTTTTTGGTACAAGACCAACATCATATCATCATAAATGTAATTTTGCCACAGTATATATGAGTATGCAGCCTTCTATCTAATATAACAATTGTCAGTCTTTTCTTTATGTATATGTCACAGTTTTGTATAAATATGAGTATAGGAAGGTTTCACCTAATAATTAAGATTAAGAGAAAAAACATGTTATATTCCACCCAATCATCAGTTTAAAAAGTTCAAGCACATTATTTGAAATAATATTCTGCATTGCCCCTTTAAAATAACTGCTTTAACTTCAACATTCTCTAGCATAGAAAGTAATTAAACATCAGTCTATCTGCTTACATTCTGCTGCACAGATTCTGTCAGTATGCTTGGCAAATAGTCTAATGTCCTTTTTCAGTGTTGTAATGTCTTGTTTACAATAGATCCATTCCCAGTAATGCACTGGGGGCTCCTAGGTCATTTAGATGATGAAATGAGTTGAAAGGTGAAAGGTTATTGCAAACACATTGTAGCTGCATGGAATTGTGGGTAATGGGATATCACCATGCTAACAGACCTCTCGGCCTACTCAGCAAAGTGGAAAAATAAACATATTTAAGTATTTACCTCAAGAAAAACTCAAAATATGCAAGATTAAGCCTGAAACAGAAAATTATATCATTCAAATGCTTCAGCAAAGGTGGATTGTCTTTTTTCATGCTGGGTTCACATTGTAGAGACAGAGAAATGTGGCTTTTCCTTCTTCTGGTGTATCTATTGATATTTTTTCATTTTTATGGTGAAATACTAGTATAGCAGGATATTTCATCTGAAAGTGGATGTTTTTTTCAATTAGGTAAACACAGTATTTATTAAGTTTCTGACGATTTTGCTTTATTTCAAGAGGAAGATATTGGCTTATTGTGATTTTGTGTCCTCTCCATGTGATTGTTTTCTTGGTTTTATATGCAGATAATATTGATTGTACATGAGCTGAATTAAGAATCCTGACATATACTTGTCTTGGGAAGTCCATGTTTTTGAGTGTCTTATGGATCTGTGAGCTCTTTCAATTGTTATGTCTTACAAAACCTCTTTATCCTGCAGTACTGTGCTTAATATTTCTTTTGTAACTGTGTTTATTTGAGTGGCTTCAATTGATTCTGGTATTCCCCTGATAATGAGATTATTGTGTCTGCTTCTTGCTTCTATGTCCAGAACTTTTTGTTGCAATTCTATAATACTTTTTGCACTAGCCTGTATTGATTTCTGCATCTCTTGTATTTTTAGTTCATTGTCCATGATTGTTGCTTCATTCTGTTCTAATCTGAGCATAATTTGGTCCATGCTTGAGCTGAAAGTACTTAGTTTGTGTGCAATTCCTTGGATTTCTTGTTGCAGTGGTTGTAATGCCATTTTAAGGTCTTCCAATGTTAATGCTTGTTCTTGCTTCAATCTAAAGGCAGGTTTAGTCATTTCTGGCTGACTTTTATTTGTTTTTAGCCTTTTTGATGCAGTATCTTTTTCTGGTGTAACTATATTTGATAGTTTAGATTTGGTAGTTACTGCATCCATGCACCCTGGTAAATTTTCCACTTCCAACATTGATTTAACAGTTTTTCAGATAAAATATGTTCAGCTAGATAAAGTTGCAGAAGGTTGATTTTATTCTGGCAATTTTTCTTCTCTTTTTCACTCAGGCCTGCTTATCTTGAAGTGTCCCCACCATGCGGTTCAGGAATCTGTTTCAGTGAGTAATATTTTTCTTGCAAAAAAGGTCATCCAATATAAAATACAGCTGAAATATTTTAGTAGCTTGCTCGTTGCCTTTTTTTCTATTGAAAATTTGCTATTTTTCCTCGGGATGTGCAGGCAAAAGGTTAGATATTGTTGAAAGTTAAGGGAGCTGCACAGCTAGAGTATTCTCTGGCCATCCACCATTTTAGAATCAGGAATGTACAACTTTCTCTAATATCTTGGATAGAGGTGAGAGTATTGCGATTGGGCGGTAGTTGGTGAGTTCTAAGGAGTTACCCCCTTTGTGCAGCAGAATGATGTGTGATGTTTTCCACAGGGTGGGGACTTTGAATTCTGCAAGTGACCTGTTTATGAGGATGGACACAAGATAGGCGTCTGCTGCTATCTGAAGAAATTCGGCTTGTAGGATGTCAGCAGCTAGTGTGGTTGTTTTGAGTTTCTTAACGAGCTTTGAAATAATTTTAGTGGGTACAGGGTGTAGGTAAAAGTTTGTGGTATTGTTTTGAGTAGTAGGGTGCGTTTTGCTAGCATCTGGTATAGGGCTGCTAGTGGTATTGAGGGCATTGATAAGGGTTTGGACTGTTTCGGTAAAGAGCTTGTTAAATTGTGTGGGGATGTTTTCATGGTTGTTTTTTAATACTGGGGTTGGGGTGGTGGCTTTACCTGGGTGGCTTATGCCATTTATTGCAGCCCAAACTTTCTTAGGGTTGTTGGCATATTTTTCCTGCATGTTTTTGTAGTAGCTACTTTTGTCTAGTTTGATTTGTTTTTTGGCTTTGTTTCAAAGTTCTTGGTAGTTTTACCTCAGATTACTGGTTTTGTTCTTTTGATATTGACTCCAGGCCAGATTCTTCTCTTTCATTGTAGTCTTAGTATCTTTAGTTAGCCATGGAGTATAGTTAGCTTTTAGTCTTATAGTTCTGGAGGGGGCATGACAGTTTATGATTTGCAGGAAAGTGGAGTTAAAGTACTGTACGGCGTCATCTAGAGATAGTAGTTTTAGGGGTGTCCAATTACAGCTTTGTAGTGAATTGATGAAGTCAGTCGTTTTAAAGGTGTTTTTGTCATGTATTACTCTGAGGTTGGGTTGGCTTATGTAATGGGGTCTGTTCCGAATTAGGTAGGTTGGTTGATGATCACTTAGACTGTCAGGTAGACAGCCAGAGTGCCATGCTAGAGAGGGGTCAGATAACAGAATCCAGTCTAAGATGGATTCGCGTTTTGAGGTTTTGTCTGTTCTGGTTGGGTGGATATAATTTGGGTAAATCCTATGGAGGTTAATGCAGATAGCTGGAGTGTGGCTAGAGCTGTTCAGCCAGTCAATATTAAAGTCACCTAATAGTACAGTTTCTTATAGCATGGAGTTTGAGATCCAGTTTAACAGGTTTTCCATTATAGTAGTGTTATTGCCTGGTGGAATGTAGCTACCTGCAATAATGATATGTTTGTTTGAGTTTAGTTTTAATTTGACAAGGATTAGTTCAACATCTTTGATTTCTTGGGTGTTATAATCAATTTGTTCAATGGTGAGAGATTCTGGAACAACATCGCTACGCCACCTCCCTTTTTCTCTACTCTGTCTCTGCATATTATGTTATAGCCAGGGGCTGTAATACCATTATTATGATGTTCTGTTTTAAGCTATGTTTCAGTTAGCACTGATATTTCTGGTTTATATACAGCTAGAAGGGCATGAAGGTCCTGGATTTTGTTAAGTATACTTAACAAATATAATATCTGTTTATATAATATCTAAATGTCTATATAATATCTGTTTATCTGCACCAGACAGAAGTCAAATATTAATCCAGTTCAATTTATCATTATGTTAGCTTTAAGATGAAATCTTTTAAAGCCGTGTGGTTTTGGAATTATTGATGCAAATATTAAAAAACAATATTTGACATTTAGAGGCATCAGCAGGAATTAACTGCATATGCATATGGAGGCGTCACTCAGATTAATGAGTTAATGATTTTCTATGATTTGATTTAACTTGAAATATCTCTCTGTTCCTCTAATATTTTAAGACATCAAGTCTTAATATCTGTACTTAGCTTATCCACTGTAAATTTCCATTCCTTTGCAACACCTGATTTAAGTATAAATTATGTCATTCTCACCTGAGTCTCTTCCTTGGACCATCCAAGTCTATTCACCACTTCTCCAGGATACAAATTCTTAGGATTACAATACTGGTTTATGACAAATTATTTTCATATCAGCTACACATTGCTTCCATCTCTCACTTTCTCATTCTGTCTCAGTTCTCAAGAATATGTATTTGATTTCTGTATCCTAAGCCCCACATTTTCAACATTTCAAGTTGTTCAATCTTCCTTCTCAAATTCACCTAACAGGTGATAGTAGCCATAGCTATAAAATCCTCATGTGATATCCCATATAATTGTCTACCTTTTTAGTGATGACCAACCCCCACACCTGCTCCTATTGCTATAGATTCAATGTTGATTTTTCTCTGCTTATGTTGCTTGCATAATAATTCTGTAAGAGTCAAAGAAAGGTCATGCTTACTGAATCTAGTAAACGTCTTTGAAAAGGTCACTATGGCAATGGATGAGGGGAAAACTATGCACACTACCTATCTAGATCTGGTTAAGGCATTTGATACAATACCCCATTTGGGCATTGTCAGCAAACTAACAGAACTAGGTATAAACCCCTTTACAACATGCTGGATAGCTAGCTGGGTCACTGATAGGACCCAGTAGGTTAGAATAGGTGAGGCCACCTTCACAAAGAGGTCGGTCACCAGTGGTGTCCCCTAAGGCTCTATGCTGAGCTCACTTCTTTTTGGCATCTGCTCCTCAGATGACAAAGCCAATGTCAATAGTCTCTGGCTACCCAAGTTCACAGATTATTGCAAGTTGGGAGCAGTCACTGAATCCCACCAAGACAAGAACACCCTTCAGGAAGATCTAATACAAACAAACGATTGATGCCAAAGGCATGGCTTAAAGCTCAATATGAAGAAATGCATCACAGTAACTTTTGGGAAGACTGCCACCCTGGGTAACTGCTTCATCAATAAGACACCCTTAAAAGCTGATTAACTACTGTAGGATTAGGCAACTCTTGAAGACAGCAACCTTGCTTTCGACCAACAAGTATCCAAGGTAGTAAGAAAATCCTTCTGTGATGGTGTGATGCTCAGCATATAAGCAAGGGCATGATATCTAGGTCCAGACAGGTTATCATACCACTGTACTCAGCCCTCATCAGGCCCCTTTGGTAAGTACCTAACCAGACACATACAGCAACTGGATTGTCCACAAAGCCTCTTAAAAAAGAACACAGTGAATCAACACAATGTTTTACACTGATTACCTCAGAGTCCTTTCTCTTTACTCAGTATCATACAGACTTCTTAGAGATGATCTTTGCCTGGTATACAAGGCATCTCTGGACCCTGTTTTGATGCATCTTTTGTACATCGACAAAACAAAGAGCATCAGAACTACAAGAATAAAAGACCTACATTTTGCTTGCAACATAAATAGGACATGTTGGAGAGACAAACATGTTTCTCACAGAATTCCCATTCGCTGAAAGAAGCTGTTAATTCATGTGAAGCAGAGTTTCTCCCTTTTCTTATTGAAGAGCAGCTTGGAGCAATGGATGGGTGATCGGAAATTCACCCCTGGTATTGCTCCTATGTCTATGATGGACAGAGGCATTCAGTAAATCACCCCCATAAATCAAATAGAAATAAAATTTGGAGGTCACATTTGGGTTGCACAGATAGGCTTTTAAAAGCAGTTGTGGTCATTAACCTCTTATACATCTATAAAGCTATAAAGTCTTTTTTCTCTAATTTCCCTATATATTGTTCCTCCTTTTCCTGTTAGAGAACGATGCATTTTTTCAGTGGGGCTATCTTTCTGCTAAGAGTATTTATTTTATGTTGTTCTTTACCCTGACTATTTCAGTCAGCAGTTTGTATGTGAACTATATCTTATCACACAAAATGTATTTAGAAACCAAGTGTGGAAATGGCTTTCAATATCTCTTTGAACTGTCCTTCCTTATGATGAATTTCTATAATGTTTCCATTCTGTTAGACCTACTGCTATCTGTATATTTTATGCTGTGCTTAGAAGTTGTCTATATTATTTTGAGATAGATCCATATATTTTCAGATAGATCCATGTTGCTGAGAATTAAATTTCCACTCATAAATAGTTCAACTTACTTGCAAGATGTTCTTTCCAGTTTTTGTCCATTGATGATGTATGTTTCCATATTCTGCTCTTGGGAGATCTGTATTCCCTGCTTTTTTTCAGCATCTTCATTTATCTGTATTCATTGTTCCAAACTTAATTGCAAAAAAGTATTGATTATGTCAGAGACTGTATCTTAAGAAAGTTGAAATTTGCAATGTATGCAAGATTCATTTCTTGGTCAGACTTTCTTTTACTCTATTTGATGAATGAGCATACTTGTCACTGGTATATGCAGTTTCTAAAAAACAGATGAAAATAATGTTTTGTGCAAAAATATTAAACTGTGTATAAATATGAGTAATGTCTCTTCTTTGGTTTTTCTTTCTTCTCTCTAAACCTTATAATGATGCTGGGAAGCTACTCTGATGACCTGATGCTGAAAGAATCATTTTGGCAATGTTATTTGAATGCATATAAACAGCTTGGGCACAATAATTATTTTTCATCAACTCTTTCATAGACAACATGAATATTTACAAGCATATTCACTGTCACCATCTATGGTTAATACTGTAACAAATTTTAAATGATTATACGCAAAGTTGCTTCTCCTTCATACTAATACCGCGAGCTTTGTGCACGCACTATATTTAAACGCTCACCCCTCTATAAGAATACCTGCGATTAACCAAGGATAATAAATACACCAAGCAACAAAATAGGGCTACACAAGCCTATTTAACACTGTTAGTGGTTGTTTTTCCACCGCTCAAGTTGCGCTAAAAAACGGTGCTGCGGACATTCTAAACTTTCAGACATTAAACGTTTTGCCACCAATATAAATATAAATAAGTACGGTATTTTCCTTATTTTCTCAGCTATTCATAGTATTCTTATATATTGCTATATCAGTGTAATTAATTTGCTGAGTTTTCACTGTGCTAGCGTATGCAAGCAGTCAAAGACCATCCCCATTAGCGGTACAAAATCCTGCTCAGCGTGTTTTTTTTTTTCTTAGAACCTAGTCAAACTTATGTAACCTAGCCATTTTAATTTCACTACTTGCTATTCTGCCATATCCAATAAGTTATCTCATGTAACATACCTGTTACAAGTATCTGTATTCTGCATTTCTTTAGTTTTGCCATTCTATTCATTACCACTCACTAACTTATTTAATATGGAAAGATAGACACTATACTCTGATTGAGATAGCTGTGTTGTCTGCATTTTGTTTAGTTTTTGACATCTATATCATTACATCTCTTTATTTTATTGTATAGAGAAAGGCACTGAGCTAAAGTGAGTTGGAGACAGTTGTCCTATATAAATACTTTAAAGTACTGTACATTCCATACTTACCTTCAGCCTGCTTCTCTTCCTACATTTCTGGTGGGTCATCCCACTCCATTCCACTCTACACTTGGGCATCAGTCCACTCCACTAACCTATCCTCAATTCCAACCCACCCCCACCTCCCCTTGTTTTATTCTATCCTTAACCACACCTCTCCTTTCACTTCCACCAAACACAGACACTTTCCACATAACCTCATATCATCTCTCATCCCCAGCCACTTAACCCAGTTAAATAACTCAGCTAGTCCACACCTCCTACATTTCATATATACCCCAACTAGTATCTTAAATCCAACCAAATCTTTTATCTCTTTCTCTTTTTCCTTTCATGCATACTACCTGCTCATATCATAGTGCACCTCTATCTTACCAAAATCTACCTCTTTTTCCTCATATTTACCCTCTCATTTCTCACACATTTCACAGCAATCAAAACCTACAAATTCAATGTAATCAATAAATCTATCACATCAAACTCAAACCTTGACAAATAATCGAAAAGCTACTCAAATATATCACCTAGACTATTTAATTCACAAACTCTGCTATTAACAAAATACAAAATATTAGAACCCCTTGTAGTTGCTTTATGCTGTTCCTCCCAAAACCAAAATCTAATAAAGTTCCAATTAGCACCAAATACTTCTCCTCCAACTCCTCTAACCTAGCCCAAAGTGGTAACATCCAAGTGAAGCCTGGTCCTACTTCAACCACTCTTTCTTATAATAAATTATTTTCTATCAAGCCATTTCTAGTCACACTAAACTTACATAGCATCTGCAATAAAACAACAGACTTCCATCCATGGATATCTCAACATACCCCTGATTTACTTGCAATTACAGAGACATGGCTAAAGCCGAACATACAGAACACTTAACTACTCCCACAGGTTTCAATATATTAAGATCTGACAGAATTCATAAAAAAACAGGAGGGGCAGCTTTAGTGTATCCCAATTCATACACAATGGTTCCCTTCTCCAAGACCATCCCTGAATTTAGTAATGCAGAACTCCTCATAACCTTCTTAAAACTTAAAATTTAAAACGTAAAACAACTTTGTATCGCAGTCTTTTACATCCCCCTCTTGGTTACAACACTCTCATACTAGACGACATCCTGTCCTGAATGTCACAAAATATATACAATGAAACAATTATTATGGGTGATGTAAATATCAATTGGTGTAATCTAATCTCGGACTTTCCAGACAACAGCTTAAATCTTTTTGGATTTATACAAATAATTTCTACTCCAACTAGAATTACTGAAAACAGCAACAAAGAATCAATTCTAGATTAGATCCTAGTCACAGATCCAAATAAATATTCCAACTCTGGCACTCTCCGTGACACTTTAAGTGACCACCTACCAACTTATACTTATAGGACAGCCACCCAGTTACCAAAACGCCATAATTATAAAACCTCCCGCAATTTAACTAACTTCAATCCAGAACTTTTTGTTAATATACTAAAAAACCTAAACTTGTATACACTGAAAACATTACCCTTAGATGATGCAGTTAACTATCTAATAAACTATTTTTGGACAACCTCAGTAGCTAGCACCACTTAGAACAAAAATAACCAAAGTTAACCATACACACTGGCTAACAAAGTCCACAAAAACTCTTCTAGTAAACAGAGACAGAACCTGGAAGGAATGGCAGAAACACAGAAATGATCAGAGTCTACAGAACTACAGATACCTATATAATCAGGTAGAAAAGCTCATAACTGACAACAAAAAAAGCAATTCTATTCACTACAGCTAACCAACCACAAAAACAACCCAAAAATGTTTTGGTGTACTATCTCATCCCTTCTCACCCCAGGGTCTAAAAAAACCCATCCCTCATTCACAGGCATGTATCCCACCCAAATTATAAAGCTGTTAACACTCACTTTACAGAAAGTATAGCTACACTGGTCAACACTCTCCATAACCCCTCCAATCACAATTCCACAGTGGGCCTCTACATACCTCCCCCCAACGGCCTATAAATTTACCTCATGCCCATTCCTCCCTGACCAAAACATTCCAGCAAGAGACCCTGAAATTCCAAGCCTCACACTGCATCCTGTATCCAATAACGTCATGTGTAATTTACTTCATAAAATAAAACCCTGCTCTCTTTCTACTGATAACCTTCTAACCAAATAATTAAAAATCACCGCTGGTGACATTGCCTACTCAGTAAGCATTCTCATCAATAGATTCATCACAGAATCCATTATTCCCTCCCTCTGGAAAACAATCAATTATAACCCCCTAACACAAAGGAGGCAAATCTACTGAATTATATAACTTCTGCCCCATTGCCATCCTATCTACTCTCTCCAAAATTGTAGAAAATTTGTACACAAACAGCTTCTTAACCAATTAGTCCACAACAAACTACTAACATCCAACCAGCATGGCTTTAGCCTGGCTCATAGTACAACTACCACACTAATTTCCTTCATGGATACCATTAACAAAGTGAGAAACTCCAGCCAACTATCCTCAGCTTTATTTCTTGACTTATCAAAAGCTTTTGACACCATCTCACATAATACATTTCTACACAAACTTACTTCCCTTGGCCTTTCTGGTTCCTCTTTACAATGGTTTTCCAGCTACTGATCCGATAGACAACAATGTGTAAAATGACAAGGCTGTCTGCCTCCATATCTAACCAACAAAACAAGAGTTCCCCAATGATCCATTGTTGGACCCTCTTCTTCAGTATCTTTATAAATGATCTCCACACTGCTTCCTACCAAAGTTCCCTAATTCAATATGCCTATGATTCAACTCATATTTCTTCCTCCAACAATATAACATAGCTTGGACAAATAACCCAAACTGCCTTCTTCTTCATCAAGTCCTGGCTCAATAATGCACAACTATTACTCAACCCCAATAAGACCAAACACCTCCTTTCTTTTCCTTAACCTATCTTCGCTGACTTTAAGATATTTTCACTAAACAATACAGAATTTGAAGTGGTCATATGCACTAAATTATTAGGAGTAACAGATAACAAACTTAACTTCAACCTTCACATAAATAATGCTATCAAAAAACACATCACAAACTAGGGTTGCTTCACCAACACAAAATCTTTATGGATGCAACCACCACAACAACATTAGCCACAACCTACATGCTACCCTCATTATGATACGGTGCCCCCATTCTAACCAACTTTCAGAATATACTAAAAATAAGCTTGAATCCTGCTATTAGAAAATTGATAAATTTGCAACAGGCATACCATACTTTATACACCACTGCTCAGCTTTTATTCCCCTTAACTGATTGGAGCTACTGCAACATCTAAACTTCCTCCAACTAACAACTGCCCATAAAGTTATCTATAATCCTGTCCACTACTCTGCCTTAAAAACAATTCTTCAAATCAGTACACCTGACTGTAATCTCTGCTCTGAAGACAAACAGCTCTTAACTTTACAGAAACCAAATAAAACTGCCGGACAATGTCTATACTCCTATTCAGTGACCAAACCATGGAACACACTACCCTTATATATTAGAACTACTTCTCATTTCAATAATTACAAGATTAAATTAAAAGATTTCATACTCAGATCACATATCTGTCCCTGCTCTGAACCAGCCTGATACCTAGCCCTTTTATTTTTCCATAGTTTCAGTTAAACCTTTTCTCCCACTCCCACTTACCTACTGTCTTCATCTATTCTCTGATTTATATTTACTAGCACCACATTTTTCACCCAGATTTTCTACTCAGATCATGTATCTCTCCCTGCTCCAAACCAATCAGACTCTCAGCCATTTTACTTTTCCCTAGTTTCAGTTAAACCTTTCTCCCCTCCCAGTTACCCTCTCTCCATCTATTCTCTGATTTGTATCTACTAGCACCACATTTTCACCTTCCTTCCTACATCCTAGATCTTTCTACTCCACACTGCTTAAACACCAACACTTTGTGCTGATAGTTCAGATTACCATCTTATCTAATTTGTTCCATTCCTCTTCACACCACTACCTTCCTCCACCTCCCTCACCTCTATTTCTTACTATGTTGTCAACTGTTTCTACCACTAAACAATACTATGTTTACTCAACTAACATGACTATCCATAAAGTCTAGACTCATTGCCTTCATACTTATTCTGTGGGATTTCATTTGGATGCTACTGTCCCTCCTTTAATATTATTCTTTATAGCATGTTTATGTTAAGCTTCCTATGATAATGTATTGACCACAGATTTATTTGTTAAAGCTGTATGTAAAAATTTGAGTATGTTGTAAATGCTTTGGCATATTTGCTTATTCTTCCATTTAAATGCATGTATTTTGCTTTTGTGTTCATCCATATGTTTATGTTTTTTTTCTGTTTCTTGTTTTGTTGTTAATCACAAATAACTATATTTTGTTCTTCTGTATTGGAGCTTTTCTCCCTGGTCCTCTGCTGAAAATGGGATTCTTAACCAGTTGGACTTTCCTGGTAACCATGTGTCAAATAAAATAAAAATAAATCAATAAATAAATAAATTTGTGTGATTATGCACTCTGGATGCCAGGTGATTTTCTTAAAGGAATCTAGGAAGATGGAATGGAAGATCTTTGACGACAGTTTGCCACATTTGCTTTTCTGGTATTCTACTTTTGTGGCATCTGCACATGCAAGAAGACTCCAAGAAATTTAGAAAACAGAATAATTGATGCTAACAAGCTTCAAGCATATTGACGTTGTTTTGTAGAAAATCAAATGCTCTATGGGCAAACAAAAACCTCATACCATCTCTTTTGTTAATGGCAAATTTATGGTTATAATTATTCCTTTACATTTTCTCAGTGATGGACTAATACATGACTCTAGCACTGAACAGCGAATCACAACCTTTCGATGCTCAAAGAAGGCATAGAAGTGAATGGTTCTTGTAAATTCACAGTTGACTTTAACACTGATTTTAAGGCAAAATTCAAACTGGTTTAAATGTCCAACCTTGTTTTAACAAAATGATATATATATATATATATGTGTGTGTGTGTGTGTGTGTGTGTGTGTGTGTGTATATATATATATATATATATATATATATATATATATATATATCTATATATATATATATATATATATATATATATATATATATATATATATATATACATGGGTCCCCTTAAAAACATTAAATACTCACATTATCGAATTTGACTTCATCGATACTGAATTTGTCGAATCTTCATTATATCAGGCTCCCGGAACAATGAAATCAAATCCTGGGCAAGAAGCCACTTGACCACCAGATCAAAACAACAAACAGCATAATAAAAAAAACCCCTCCAAGTGGGGGTCTCTGCCCCTACCCCTCCTAACTAAATATACCAACTCAGAGATTGCAGTACCATAGAGGAAGGGCAATGTTCACCATGGTGGCCAAGTGGTTCTTTTTCCAGGGTTCATTTTCACTGTTCTGGGAATTCTATATAATGAAGATTTGACGAATTGAGGCTAAATTAAGTTGGATTCAATTTTTTTTTTTGTTGGGTCTTTAGGCTTTTCACGGTTAGGGGTCGCCACAGCGGAACTCCGGTCCGCTAATGATTGGCAGTAGATTTTTACATACCGAGTTGCCAGCTCTGATGGACAACCTTCAACGAAGGCATGCCCACTCACGCATGTCTCCACACAGAAGACACTTTAGCTGAGAATCGAACAGGACAACGGCTTACTGTGAGGCGACAATGTGAGTATTTAATGTTTTGAAGGGAGGGGACCTTATATATATATATATATATATATATATATATATATATATATATATATATATATATATATATATATATATATATATATATATATATATATATATATATATATACACACACACACACACACACACACACACACACACACACACACACACGTATATACGTGTGTGTGTGTGTGTGTGTGTGTGTGTAGTACCTTTTATCTACAACACAACTTATCTACAAAAAAGTATCACAATTTCTCTAAAACACATTTCATCTAAACAAAGCACAAATGACAGAATCACGTTTGATAGGAAAGTGTGCAGTACTACAGGAAATGATGGGTTGGTGTTTTTTGATTATCAGAAATTACTGCATCAGCAAGTTTCTCTTTTTCTTTGGTTGGGTGACTGTAGAGTTAGAATATTTAATTAAGGGGATGTGGGATGCTTTAGGTACAATGGAATTGCCGCCGTAAAAATAAGTTTTGGAAAAGTATTTTCTGTATATAAAGTTTTAGATGTAATATGATTTGACAAAGTGTGTTATGAGATTGATTTTTAGTTGATCTGTGATTAAATGAAAAGTGATTTAGATAAATAATAATAAACTCATATCTATATAGATATAGCTGTGTGTGTGTGCGTGTGTGTGTGTGTGTGTGTGTGTGTGTGTGTGTGTGTGTGTGTGTGTGTGTGTGTGTGTGTGTGTGTGTGTGTATGTCACCCTTAATTTGGTGAACTTCATGTATATGAAAGGATTGACAGCTATAAAAAGTAGATTGAATGTGAGTGTGTGTGAATGATAAACTTACCAGAATTAATTTTTCAATCTTTGGTGTTTGTTTTAGTTTGCAGGTTTTAACTTTTATTTCATATTTTATGAGGATGGAGTTTTGTTTGAATGGTATGATTATGTTTGTTGAGTGGCATGGTAGTGATGTTATCACTAAATGCATGTATTTGTTTTTGCAACTACGCATGTGTGGTATTAATGAATGCTGAAGATTGGGATTTTTTCTGTTTTCTCTGTGTTGTGTGGTATTCGAGTTGGTATATGTAAGTTGCAGGTGGTGGTGGTGGAGGATGCAGTGGGTCTTGATCCCTGTGCACAAAGCACTTTTATTACTTTTATTTATTTATTTTTTTGGTGTTAGTTTCTGTGTGGTAGCTCATACATTTTATGTTAGTGGTTCAGGTATTTATGTATTATGCAACATGTATTTAGGTTTATGCAAGTCTGGTCCTATAGTACTGGAATGTTTTGCTGTGCTCTTGTGTAGTATGTAGTTTATTTAGAAGGTGTGTCTTCAGTGATGCTGTTGGGTTTTCAGGGAATTTTGTTAGTGAGTTTGCTGTTAGCAATTCTTTCTGGGTGTGGTGATTTCAATGATCAATGCTACTCTTGTCTTCTTTTCATGGACCAGTATATCCGGTTTTCTAGCATCTAGCTTTTAAACTGTTGGTAATGGATGATCCCATGTGATGTAGAATTAATCATTTTCTGTGATGCTCTGTGGCTCATGTTTCCAGTGTTTTTCAGCCACTTCAATACCATAATGTTTGCACAATCCCCAGTGCAACAGTCTTGCCACATTATTATGCCTTTCGGTATACAGTCCTTCTTCCATTAGTACGTCACAACCAGCAATGAGGTGTGCGACTGTTTCCAATTCAGTTTTACAAAACCTAGATTTATCTGTTTCTCCTACATGTTCAATGGACTTTGTAAACCAATGTGTATGCAGCCCACTGTCTTGGGCTGCCAATATTAACCTTTCATCTCTTGGTTTAAATGTGCCTCTCATCAACCATTCCTGCATTTGTTCCTGAGAAACATGAGATTCTTCCAGAAGTTTTCTATACTTGCAACTATATTTATGCTTTTTCTAGATTTCATGCCTTCTCATTTGGTCCTTCACCTTATATACTTTCTTTTGTTTTTTGGCACATTCAGTTGCTTTCTGATTTTTATCTACTTCTGGTGTGATTTCCATTCCTGCTTGACGCTGATATGCTTCTTCTAGAGGAAGAAGAGAAGTCACCTTAAATTTATTCTCCTCATGTTTCAAAATTTTCACTACATTTGAGTCTTGTGAGATCTTGTGAGATCAACAGATACATGTGGAGTCCCACAATTATAGATCTATACATGTAACCAATTTCAAGGAGATATATCTATATGAGTAATTTAATACTTAAGCAGGTGAAAAGGGGAAATGAGAGGCAATGCATCAATGAACTCTATGAATCAAAACTCAAAGTGCTGTACAATTATATTTGGAGACATAGGCTTTTGTCAAAGTCCAGAAGAGCATTACTAAACAAGTGCATGTTTTGAATAAAGACTGAACACTGAATCATCCATAGTTTTCCAGTAGGAAGCTGAAACAGCTGAGAAATGAGCAAGGTTTTGAAGCACCATCTCTCTTATAAGTATATGTGATGCACAAAAGTGGTCCAGTGAGAACAAAGGGTTACTTCACCTTACTTCTTACTGCAATATTCTTGTAGTTCTATATAGTTAAATTGGAAGATATGTCATTCAGTAAAAATCATCAAGAGATGGAGAAGCTCATAGGTTCATAGACTAGTACTAGACCTGCTGGAGAGATAGGCATATATCCCAGAGACTACCCCATTTATGGAACAGGCTCTCCATCCATGTGAAAAGATTCCCTCCCTAACCCAATTCAAGTGCAACTTGGACAATTGGATGGGAAACTGGAAATTCATCCCTGGTTTTGCACCTATGTCTCTAATGCAAACAGGTAATCTGTAAATGATTCATCTCCCAGGCCCATGCTTACACTTATCAAGGGTGTCAGAACTTGTCAGAAATTCAGGATGCATGGCTAGGCTTAAAAATGCCCTTGTGGTCATTAGCCTAGTGAACACCTATGAGCTAACTGCTTTCATAGACCATTTTAAGCCTAGACAAGTATTCCAGGTGGGAATCAAACTGTGCACCTTCAATCTATAAGAGAAACACCTTAACCACTATGCTAACCTTCCAACCGTAAGTAATTGCCAGGTTATCTGCCCTTGTAGGTCATTTTAAGCCTAGCAAATTCACCTACCAAAGGTGAGATATACAGAGGCATACCTGTGCATCCTGGAATGACATACAACAAGGAAATGTTTAATGTATCAATCCATGCTTTATGACTAAGACAACATGCTATGCCTGTGATGTAAACACTTTAACCATTATTCCAACCACAGACCTGTTATGTAAGGAGATGGCCTGCAGATGGAACTAAAATAATTATGCTACAAAAAAAGAATAAAAACCGGAAGAAAGAGAATTTTTTCTTTTCACTGCAGAGGGATTACAGAGGGGAGTAGACATAAACTTAATAACCAGGCAGGTGTCTATCCAAAAGAGTTATATAAACTGGATCCTTGATAACCAGGCAGGGGGATGTGCAAGACCAGAGCTGCCAGGGGGCCTGAAGGAAGATAGCCTGAGGCAGAATGAGATCAGGGAGAACTTTTGTTATTGATCATTAATGAACTATTTGCATTCCATTATTTAAGTTTGAGAATTATCGTCTTTAAGCATGTCAATGAGTTACCAAAGAGTTTGTTGCTGCCATATGTCTATTTTCATGAAAGCATTCTTTAATGTATAAATGATGTTATTGTGTGTTCTGCGAAAGACAAAAGTTTGTAATATGTGTGTTTTTATAGTACAACGAAAGAACGATGGTAGAAACTGCATTCTATTTGAGTGAAATTCCCTAATGTGTAGCTAGGTGGGACCTGAAAACAATATTGTAGAGATATGTCTCTCTCTCTCTCTTTCTCTCTCTCTATATACATATATATATATATATATATATATATGTACACACACACACACACACACACACACATATATATATATATATATATATATATATATATATATATATATATATATATATATATATATACACACACACACACACACACACACACACATATATATATATATATATATATATATATATATATATATATATATATATATATAAAATGCAAGTTCATAACATACACCAAAACAAGACTAAGTAATTATGTATACAGTGTAGGATAATTGCATATTCTGCACACACCGACAAACTCTAAAACACAATGGGTGTACCCACCACTTAAATTCGACACAGTACTTTGCCAACAACTTTCTGAAAGCACTTGGCAGAGACAAAATGTGCTTAATTTTAATATAACTATGTCTTTCTAATTCCTAACGAATCCTGCAAATTCTGCAAACATAATTTAATAAATGCAACCAGCATTCATTGCACTACAGGAGGCTGGAGTAATTTAAGCTGCACTAAAGAAGGTGTCCCAGAAAACAGCCAGCTATACACAGAGCCAGTTCTCTGAACAGGAAATAATAGATACAGATTAGACAGATATCTGGTGTAGGTTGCGTGCACCACACATGTATGGTCATAGTCTATGGGGTAATCCAGTACTGGTAGAAACAAAAGTGTGCTTGGGTCTAGGTATAGTGGCCTCTGGGACATTTTTGCAACATATTTTAGATGCCGTAGGAGTGCCCCAGATAGCCGCCAGTCACATTCTTACACAGTTCCTGGCAGCAGTGTGCACCAAGGTGGCTGAATATATCCACTTCCAAAAAAAGACATGGAGCTCAGAAATGTCATGCAGCAGAACCATGCCATAGCCACACTGACAGCTCACACCACAGTCCTGGCTACACTGCCACATGCAGAAACACTCAGCACATGGTGCTGTTCCAAGTAGCTGAATATGATGACACTAACACTGATGACTCAGTGTGGGCAGGAGCAGCAGTATGAATTGTCTGGCTGGGCATGACTGCTGGTCTTATAGTTGATGATTGCTTTCCAACATGGTGAAATACTGAAGGGTATCCTACTAGGTAAGTACATGACCACTGCTATATGATAAACAGTAGCCAGACCTTGCCACAGGAAGCAAGATGATCATGTACTCCTTTTCATCCCTCTGGAAACAGGAAACTGCAGTTATTCACTAGAGTCTTGTCTAATGACACCATGCAGAGCCACATCATGTCCTGCCAAGAATGCATAAAACAGAGCACACACCATAACATAAAACACCATCGAGAATGTGTTTAGTGGGCTGAAAGCAAGATTCAGATGACTGGACACATCAGGGGCTGAACTATTATACACCCCAAAAAAGGCATCATAGATTTGTCACAGTGTGACATCAAAATATAGTCTGCCAGCCACAGATTTGGGTGACCTACCCAAAACCTCCAGCTGTTTGATTTTCAGCTTTCAGAGCTGTCAGAAGATGATCAGTGGGACACAGGGGGTGAGAAGAAACAGACATGGACAACTGAGGATAACACCATGTGTTTAAGCTCAGACAAGACATCAGCGTCTAACACACTCATTTGAGTCATGACAAGCCACGTGTACAAATGTACTCTGACTAAATAGCGATATTTTCATGTTGCTCCACAGAAGCAGCATTGAGCACAACCAATGGAAAGACACTACTCATTGTCCACACTAAACATCATACACAACAGAAGCACATGATGCACCTGTAAGAACATATGCACAACACTCAACACAGAACACTCCGGATGTGTACAGAGGAAACATCACCACAGAAATTCTCTCTGCAAGGTACATCACCAAAGAGGCACACACAGACACATGTATGACATGCATGAGGTGTGCACAACAGATGCTGTCACTGCACAGGTAGAATATTATCCTACAAATATCTAGCATGGGATGGTAGCCATAAAATAACCAGTACCACAGAAATGTAGATTCGTGCAGCGTATGTGAATTTGTCAGTAGAAACAACTGAAAAGCAATGGCTGTGCATTATCATTCATGCATCATACCTAGAAAGGTGTTCTGTGTTACAATGTAGTACAACATAGTAAACAGCATACAGCAGCTTGAGTAATTACAAACATCCCAAGGACTGGCTGAAATGACAAAAAAAAACTCACATCCTATGCCTGGCATGGAATTACAAGCAAAAGGCAATGCTTTGATGCACAGGTTATTGCTGTTACATGAATAAGTTAGAGGTAAGAATACACTGAATCATGCAGAGCACCAATAACAGTGACTACACAGCAGAGATGGAACATGCAGCAGTGTTGTGGATACAGCAGCATAACTATACATGCATACACATGCATATATCTATATATATATATCTATATATATATATATATATATATATATATATATATATATATATATACACACACACACACACACACACACACACACACACACACACACACACACACACACACACACACACACACACACACACACACACACACACACACACACACACACACACACACACACACACACGTGAGCGCTTCTACTTCAGTAGACCAAAAATTCACTTACCCGCCTTTTAGTTAGCTGAGTTAAAAAGGCTGACAACCATAGAACACTGACATCTTGGAACACTGACTTCCCACTCCAGGTTAGTAACAGCTTGGTCATCCTGAAAAAAATAGTAAAACCAAAGGAAAGTAAACCCACCTATTTGGGGGGCTTTGAATATATATATATATATATATATATATATATATATATATATATATATATATATATATATATATATATATATATCCAAAGAAAAGAGGCCCTGAGTATAAACAAAAATCACCCACGGAAGGCAGCAATGGCAAATAAAAGTTCTTGTAGAGCAAGACGTGTAGGCACAGTCAAGAAGAAGAAGTCAAATAGCTGGATACACAAATTTATTGTAACAAAAAATCGTAAGCGCTTTCACAGGGACACCCCTGCTTCCTCAGACGATACAAGTAAAATGAATAAAACAAGTTAAAATACTTTTCTTGCTAGCCAATCAACCAATCAACAATGAATTAGCAACTAATTAGCAACACATCCTGATAACTAACTGTCACATTCCTACTAAGCAAGAGCTCTAACTATAGTATCAAAAAAAAAAAAAACAAGCAAATACAAAACTGAAACACAAAAACGTGCACAAGTTATCAATTCAAACACATATCAACTATCATATTCACACTACATTGGTTCAAAGAAACTATATTGAACGTTAAAAATAAATCATTAAGCATAATGTCAATGCTTGAAGCTAAACAACTGTAAAGAAATCCTACTTATATATGTAAAAACATTGAATCAAAATACTAAGTCGTAGCTAAAAAAATTACTAAAATAATATAAACATGAAACATTTAATTTATTCTGTGTACAATACGGACTAAAACCATAACAGCTGTGTTAATAGTAATAAATAATTATAACACTTATATATAATAAAAAATATATATATCAACGCAAAGGTCTACCTTTTAAAGTAGGCTTTATGGTGACATTCTCATTAAGGCCATATCCTCTATGGGATCCTAGTCTAAATATCCATCTTAATTCGGCTTGTTCTGTTAAGTTGTAAATATCTCCCAGTCTAACATTAGGATATTGCACATGTAGGACCTGAAAGCTAAAGCTATGGTCCAGGCCTTCATTTAAAATGTGCTTTGCTAAAGCACTATACTCATATTTCCTTTCAATACAGTAGATGTGATCTCTAATTCTTTCTCTTAAAGTTCTGTTGGTCTTCCCAACATAGAACTTAAAACATTTCGTGCAATGGGCCACATATACTACATTGCGGGTGCGGCAAGTGCTGCTGTTCCTAATTTCCCACAGCACACCCGTTCCTGGGTGTCTAAAGAAACGTGATTCATCCACATATGGACATTGTGCACAAGTGCCACATTTCTTAGTCCCTAATAGAGCAGAATTGACAGAAAGAAATATGACAAAAAAAGCTATACTGCAGGACAAAAAGAATTTCTATACTCAGCTACAGCAATCATCCCTTCACCAACCAAAAAAATTCTGGAGTACCTTTAACATGCTAATATCTCCTGGGAAAGTGGCCACACCAAATCCTTTAGGCTCAAATCCTGATTGCCCATTACAAACAGCTAATGACTTTAATAATTTAATTACTTCCGCTATATTAAAGCTAGCAAACCAACAAAGCCCCGATACCTCCAAACTATCAAGCCCAAACCCAATTCCTCCGCCATTTCACCTCAAACCCATACCCACCTCTTATATACTGTCCTTACTTCAAAAATTAAAACCCACAACCCCCTCAGCTGATAAACTACCAGCAGAATACCTCCAACTAGGTGCAAAAGCTATTGCCTACCCCATCTCAACACTGATTAACAGGACCTTAAAAGAAAGTACAATTCCATCAATCTGGAAAATCTCACACATCATCCCTCTTTTCAAGGGAGGTGACTCTACTGAATATTCCAACTTCCTTTAACATTACTATCTCCTCTTGCAAAAATAATGGAGAAATGCATCCACAAGCAGTTACTTAACCACCTATTAAGCCACAATCTCCTAGCTTATTGCCAACATGGTTTTCGGCCATTTCATAGTACAACCACAGCCTTACTATCATTTACTGACTCTATTAACAATAATCGCAATAAGAATACTCTTTCCTCAGCATTCTTTGTAGACCTGTCTAAAGCCTTTGACATGGTCAATCACCAACTACTCCTCCATCGTTTAAAGTCCCTCTCCCTAGACAATTCAACCTTAATCTGGTTTACATCCTATCTGGATAATTGAAAACAGGCAGTTCTTTGGCACAACCATCTCTCTGATCTCCTCCCCACCTCTATAGGTATCCCTCAAGGCTCTATCTTAGGTCCTCTACTGTTCTCCATTTTTATAAATGACCTTCATCTAACCACTTCTCTATCAACTTGTACTCAATATGCAGATGACACTACTATCATTTGCTCAGCCTCAACACAGTCGGAACTTCATTCCCTCACACAAAAAACCTTCTCAACAATAGGACAATGGTTCTCAAATCACTGTCTCCTCCTTAACCCCAAAAAAACAAAACTCTTGCTTTTTATACCTACTCACTTGTCTCCCTCCCCTAATTTTACTCTTATATCTAGTAATGGTACCCTTATCTCTCCAGACCAGAATACCAAACTCTTAGGCATTACAATTGATAATCAACTAAAATTTGACACTCACATTAACGCTATAATAAAATCTACTAATAGAAAACTTGACTCTCTCTATAGAATCAAATCCTTCTTAACTCCTGAAGCCAGAACTACTATAGCTAGAACCCACTTAATTTTTACCCTATTATATGCCTCCCCTATATTTACTAATCTTTCTAAGTTTAATCTGAACAAACTAGCAATAGCATATAATAGTATTGCCAGATATGCCACTGACTCTCCATATAGGACTCATCACTGTCACAATCTAAAAAAACTAGGCTGGCTTGAACTACCCCACCTTATTCAGCTTAACCAACTTACTATTGCACACAATGCCCTTTATCACCCTGACAACACTCCAATGCTCTCTACCCTCATAAAACCTTACACCAATCTGAGGAACCTACGCTCCTCTAACAAAGTATTGATTCATACCTCCTTATCTAATAACTTAGCAGGTGACTCTATATTTTCCAACTCAGTTGGAAAAATTTGGAATCAACTACCTCAACACCTCATAACCCTAACATCATTCCCACTATTAAAAACTAACCTAAAACTCTTCCTATCCAACCACTGGTTCTGCTCGTGTAATAACTCTGACTAATCATCTTCATCAATAAGCCTGACTAATCATCTTAATCTTCATTTCCTTTATTCTCATTTATTTGATTCATTAACATTCCTTCTTACTTAATAAATCTAGATTACTAGATTTTCATCACCACACTTGATTCTGATACTCCCTCTACTAAATGACATATATCTTAATTTCTCAACCTCTAATGAAATTGCTTTTAGAGTAAACAATGTTCATAACTCCTATATTCTCCAGTACTACACTATTCTGTATTCAAATGACTTCACATCCTGTTGGAGTATTACAATTCTATGTATTTTTTCTGTATATTTTTACCTGTTTAGAACTATTGTAGTAGAACATAGGCTTACAGTTCTGTGTATTTTTTTTTTTGCATATTTTTTGTATAATCTAATATCTTGAATTTTTGATATTTTGCTAAAATTTTTAATCTCGTTAGTAGTATTGTAGTGGAGCTTTCCTCCTCAGGCCTCCACTGAAAATGGACATGTATCCAGTTGGACTAGCCCGGTAAACAAATGTAAAATAAATAAAATAAAAATAAAATTGGACTGTATTCTTCGACCCATTCCCATATTGTTATAGCATAAAAGTTGTTTAAGATTCCTCATATTCTTATGTGCAAAAATGGGTACATCACCCACAATCTTCCTAGTAGTAATGTCAGCTGTTAGAATATTCCAACTATTAGCCACCACTTGCTTTACTATATTGGTGTTGCTCCCATAAGGAATAGTTAAGGATAGACCATGTTTGTGGGGCAACTCACGTACAGGATATAGTCTATTACCAGAAAAGTATGGTTTCGCCTTTGTATCTCTAAGTTTGATGGTCTCACTCAACTTAACGTCAACTAAGGACTCATTATACCCCCTTTCTAAGAAGTCAGTCCTAAGCCTATTGAACTCAGACTTTACCACAACATCATTGCTGCATAAACGTGTGGGAAATTATTAACAGCAGCACTTGTTTTTGTGTTTCAGTTTTGTATTTGCTTGTTTTTTTTTGTTACTATAGTTAGAGCTCTTGCTTAGTAGGAATGTGACAGTTATCAGGATGTGTTGCTAATTAGTTGCTAATTCATTGTTGATTGGTTGACTGGCTAGCAAGAAAAGTATTTTAACTTGTTTTATTCATTTTACTTGTATCGTCTGAGGAAGCAGGGGTGTCCCTGTGAAAGCGCTTACGATTTTTTGTTACAATAAATTTGTGTATCCAGCTATTTGACTTCTTCTTCTTGACTGTGCCTACACGTCTTGCTCTACAAGAACTTTTATTTGCCATTGCTGCCTTCCGTGGGTGATTTTTGTGTATATATATATATATATATATATATATATATATATATATATATATATATATCTATATACATATATATACATATATATGTGTGTGTGTGTGTGTGTGTGTAGAATCAGTGAGATATGGGTAATCACAGATGGGAAGTATATGACAGCATGGGAATATCAAATGGAAACAGGTGCACAGAAGCGCAGTGAGTGCTGAGGGTAAGGAATGTGCAGTACCAAATTAAAATGCCATAAGTAAGACATGTATGCATACATTGGCATACCTGTGCATGCGGAAATGACAGACAACAAGGACATGAGTAACGTAGCAATCAATGGTGGATGACAAAGGTAGCATGGTGTTAACCATGTAAATATGTGCTGTATGTCAGCTAGCTAGAGACGTAAACATCGAAGCATGGAAAATGGCTCAAGTTCATCAATATGTGTACTAACATACATTAATGATAAATAAGTACTACATATCACAACTGGAAGCTAGTCACATAGGTCAGCAATTGATTGGGAAAAACCCTGTGGCATTAGACATTTGAAAAAAAACACCTAAAGATTGATTAATCAATGCTCAGCACAGCAGTCTTCATTGTCACAGGGTCAGAATTTCACAACAGGACATACACTGGATTAACCATCAGTCTTATGCACTCTAGGGCATCCACACTGATAGCTCACACCACAGTCCTGGCTGCCCGTGCCACAAACAGAAACACACAGCCCATGGTGCTGTACCGAGGAGCTGGATGTGGTGACACTAACATTGTGCATCACAGTGTGGATAGGAGCATTAGTATGATTTGCCTGTCTGGGCATGACTGCTGGGCTTTTAGTTGACTGATCAGTAGTTGACGTGTTGTACAAAGGAACAGATGACATGTCATACACATTCACAGAAGCCAAATGATGCAGCATAGTATTGACATTTAAAAGACTATATAACAACAATGCTAGTGATTACCTGGATTTACCAGGTCATCATGCCTGTGCGTGTTTCAGCGACCCTATATAACAGAGATATGCCATGTCACTTACAAATCAATAACATATGACAGATAATGTCATTACAAGTAGTAAACCCCACCTGACATGTCCTCCTCTGACTCCAGCCCTGGTGGTGATGGTTGAAACATTACTTTCATGTAAAAATATGAATTGCAACTCAGTAGTAAGCACATACAAGGCATTATGTAGCATAACACACAGCAAATAACATATACACATCACAGATGGGTGATGATGATGTTTGATTGCAGTTGTGCTGTGCAGGTGAACAAAACCACATTAATCATGAAGGCTGCATATGTAAATATCAATAATAAACAGTAGCAAGCATATAGACTGCCTAAACGGGCATGTCCTCCCTGGTTGGGAAGTGTTTCATCCCACATACAGTGGATCCTGTAGTATAAAAACCCAAACAACCATGTGGGTGTATTCCACGGTCATATCAGAAGATAAAGACAAATAACTATGGGTCACACTAATAGAATATGGAGACACTTTAGTGACAAACAGTGCAAATGTCATTCAGATATACCTGTGTAGTGAAGAAGCCAATATTAATATCATAAATCTCATTAGTGTTAAACAGTGCTGCACAATAGCTATAGTATGATCGACCTTACTCAGTCTGCTTGTAGCAGATACTTCCTGGCCCATGTCTTGTAGTGATGTATCTGTAGGTTAAAATGGCATACAAACAAAAACATGTGAGTAGACATAACAGGAGGCAGAGCCACACAACAAATATGTGTCATACTAACAGGATATGGAGACACTTATGTGACCTGTTGCAGATGTTCAGATGTTGATGGGCTTATGCAAGTGAAAAACAGAACATATCACATGTCACTGACAGCGTTATGTATGTAATATGCTGGTAAGATAACATGCTAGAGCACTTATGTTGTGCATCCACATCAGGAGTGCTGCTATTTCCATGGAAAGTTCTGCTGATGCAACACAAATATAAGAATATGGTAAGACTTGTACAATAATGTCCTTCAATGAGAATTGGTGCATGCTGCACTGCTCATAAACATTGGGCATACCTGTACATTCTGAACAACCTGCCTCAGCACCTCCTAGGGTGTCCTTCGATTCTAATTAGTTGTACAATAGGAGGCCAGGAATATTGTCATCTCATCTGAGGGAGGCATGGGTGGCCCACCATCAGTGGCAATCTGAGCCCCCTCATAGTGGTGGAGTCTGTTTGCTGCACAGAGATTCATATCAGACCAACATCACCAGAAGGCCTCTCTAAAGTTATTGAGACCACCAAAATCATTTATCAGGTATGTCAGATTGTCCCCACTTCATTCCTCCACGCAGTATTGCCCATCTGTCTAAGCAGGTTGCATCCTTGCTGGTGCAGGGGCTGTATTATAGTTCTTTCTCCATGTGATATTTTAATGCAGAGAATTGTAAAGAGCATATGCATGAAAACATGTTCAGTTATTTTGCACAGCATACCGTGAACATAAGTATGTGAGGGTGATATGCACATCTTAGATTTCCTAGATGGGCTCACATATTTACATTACAATGTTAAAAGCATATGTCAAATGAATAGTTTGCTTCTGATTTATAGTGTGCATAGAAACAATCCATGTCATACATAACACAACCTGCCCTTGCCATGACCCTACCTAGTCTTCCTTCCCTTTATGTACCCTCAAAAAGACCATACTCAGTACCTCATTACACCTCTCTCTCCAATGTTCAAGTTGATCTACTATATTTTTGCACTGTTATAAAGCTTTTTTTTATTGTTTCACTGCATTTATGTACTGTTTTATACTGTTTTAACAATACTTAACTGTAAACTGCTTTTTCATACGGAGAGTTGTATTTTCTATTTGTGAGTCTCTATCCGAGCTTTTCTGTGCATTTTTGTCTGTTACAGTTAAAAGCATTCTCAAGTCTGATCCTTGATCTGTTTAAAACTTTCATTTAGTGGCTACAGCTAGGAACTGTAATAGTGTGCATTACTATAATTGCTTTTTTTATTTAAATTATTAAATTGTAAACTGCTTTTTCATACTGAGACTTGTATTTTTTCTTTGTGGGTGTTCTTTCTATGCTTTTAAAGTGAGGTTTCTGTGTTCTGCTCAGGTGGCATAATCTTGATAGAGGCCTGTTGTCTAGGCTGGTAGTTTTGTTTGAGTTTCCTGTGTTTCTGGCAGCCATTTTCTGCTGATTGTCTTCATTATTATTAAGAGTAACAAGACCTCCTGACTTTCTGTAGTACGAGTGATTGGGTAATAGCAGGGGCTGAGTAGTAATCTTATTTTCCAACTCCTCCATTCTTACTGCTATATAAACCCTGTGTCTTATAAAGGTTCTGCTTGTATTGTCAGGCTCTGAATTGCATTGCATGAGTGGAAATTCCTTAAGATTCCAAGAGCAGGCTAAGTTATTTCTTACACTTATTTCACTGAACTGCACTTCTGAAACACTTATAATTGTGCTATACAGTTGATCTACTATATTTTTGCACTGTTATAAAGTTTTTTTTTTATTGTTTCACTGCATTTATGTACTGTTTTATACTGTTTTAACATTACTTAAGTGTAAACTGCTTTTTCATACTGAGAGTTGTATTTTCTGTTTGTGAGTGCTCTATCCGAGCTTTTCTGTGCATTTTTGTCTGTTATAGTTAAAAGCATTCACGAGTCTGCTCCTTGATCTGTTTAAAACTTTCATTTAGTGGCTACAGCTAGGAACTGTAATTTTTCCCACTCACCCTCCCTAGTTTTGTTTGTTCTTATACTTGGTGGCTTTGCAGTTGCCCACCCATACAGTATATTTGATCTGTGGCACTCCTCCCAGTCTAGTGTCATTAGTTCACTCAATCTAATAGAGAACATTTGTGAAGGCCAACCCACTCAGATTCTTAACGTTGAATTAACTTCTGTTCCAGCTTTCTCCATTTCCACTTTACTGGAAAAAAAAATTCTAAGCTTGCTTCCCCCCTTTCCTATGGCAGGTCAGATACAGATTTGCTGTATCCAGGACTGTTTGTGAGTTCCTAAGCCCCCCCCCCCCACTTAACTGGGGTTAAACTATTCCTGGCGCCATAAAGTCTGTTCTTCAAAATTTCCCTTGCAACTAGCCAGCTTTTTAGTTTTAGCACTCATCTGTTTCTTTGATCTCAGCACTTGTTCAGAACTCATTATAAGCACTAAATAAGTTACAAATTACTACAGCACTCAACTTTCCTCACTTGTCTAGAGGAAAACAGTTTGTAGTACTTAATAAATAAACACCTATTCAGGCATGTCTGAAGGTCAGCTCCCGGTGTTTTCTCCTGTCTACCTGATGCATCTGGGCATCTTGGTACAATGCAGCAATTGCCTCATGTACACAGACAACCCTCTCCTCCTACCACCCAACACTATGACCTGTGAGAGATGCAGTTATATAGCCAAACTGGAAGCAAAGCTCTCTTCACCAAATACTGGCCTAGACAGTCAAGAGCAGAAGGTAAACACTTGCACCGCACCACACTCATCACATAATCTCTCAAAACCTACACCACCAAAACACAGACACAGAACCACAAAACACACACCTACATAAGCGGAGGCTCTCAGTACAAATCTGCCCAAACAACAGAGACCTCCAAAGCAGAAATGCAAGCAACATCCACCCCCAACACAACCCAATTGACACATAGCCCACATACTCAGTGTGCCACTCAACTACAGCTCATAAGGCATAACGTACCCAACACTCTAGTCATAGGTGACTCTATAGTCAGGCACACTGATGTTCCACTCACCAGGCTAAACAAGGAAAAAATACTGTCATCTGCCTGTCAGGTGCCAGGATCTGCCACATAACACAAGCACTCAGGTCACTCTACAACAAGTACAAATATGACTCTGTCATTGTCCATGTTGGTGTGAATGACCTGAGACGTACCTCCCTGGACTACATGAAAAGAGATATGGAGGAGCTCTCCGATCTTGTAGCCCATGCCAGTATGACCGTAGCCCTGAGTAGCATCCTGCCATCACCCAGAATGACACCACAGTACAAGGACAAAATGATTGACTTTGACAATTGGCTAAGCTTCTGGTGTCATTCTAAGGGAATCCAGTATCTGTCTGCCTGGGATGACATGATCGACAGACCACACTGCTTTGCCAGAGATGGCCTGCACCTGTCGCCCTTGAGATTCTGGATACTGGCAAAGGCTCTTGCCACCCCTATAGTGCCTTTTTTAGTCAAGGTTCAAATGACAAATTCACCACCGTAACAGGTACAAACAAGCAAAATCTGAGGGTAATGTTACTCAATGCTAGAAGTCTAAACCTCAAAATGCACTCACTGGAGGCACTCCTTAAAATGGAGAACATTGACATCTGTACAGTGACAGAGACCTGGTTCAAAGCTCCAGAGAGCACCCCTGCATTACCAGGCTATAATTCATACCACACCTTTCGGCCACCAAACCCATACCGAAACACTAAAGGTAGAGGCGTGTTCATATTCATTAAGGATATCCACACCTCCAAGCTAGTTGCTCAGCATAATGCATCCAAGATTATCCAAACTCAACTAACTCTGGGCAAAACCGCAATCCAGATTGTAGCTTGCTACAGACCCCCCACCATGCCCCAGGATTCACACTCCTCTTTTCTTGATACACTGGAAAATATTAAGGTACAACACAACACTCTAATAATGGGTGATTTCAACTACCTTACCATTAACTGGGAAAACTACTCATTACCAACTCTTTTGCTCAACGTTTTCTGGAAATCATCAATTCCAACGCTTTGGATCAACTTATCCACACCCCGACCAGGGGCAGCAATATCCTAGACCTGGTCATCACCAACATGTGTGACCGGTGTTCTACACCAGAGGTCAGCTCCTCGTTGGTCAGATCTGACCACAAGCTAATCACCCTAGACATCCACATCCCGCTCCCACCCCACATTAGGAAAACAACCGTAAAAAAATTTCTCCAAAGCCAACTTCACGCTTCTTAAGACAGAAGTGGCAAACGTCATGACACCCATGCAGATGGACAATAGAGGAACGACTGCTGAATCCTACACAAATGCACTTTATAAGCACTTACATGAGTGCATGGATCATGCTATCTATAACAGAGCCAAGATGCTATCCTCCAAAAAAGGAATCCAATCTGGTGCTCTTCTGCCATAAACAAACTCTACAACAGAAGAAAGAAACTGTTGCAAAAAGAGTAAAATCCCACGATTGGAGGAACTCCCTGGTCAGCCTCAGTAAGAAGCTGAGATCCCTCATAAAATCCTCCAAAGCTAGTTATGAAAACAAAATTGCCACTGATTCTAAAGACAACCACAAAGCATTCTATAGCTATGTCAAAAATCTCAATGGCAACACTCAGATCTGCTTTGAGTTACAGCACAATGACACTAAATATACAGAACCAACTGATATTGCCAACATCCTGGCAGATAGGTTCAGTACTAACTTTACCCCCCCCTCACCCCCTAAAGGGCCCATCTTTATACCGGAAGAATACAAAGTTCCTGTAATCACGACTGCACAGGTAAAAACTTCACTCTCCAAAGCCAAGAACACAGCATCCATGGGACCTGACAACATCCCAGGCTGCCTTCTAAATGAACTACAGAATGAACTGGCACCCCACCTAAGTACCATGTTCAATCATAGCCTCACCTCAGGCTTTGTGCCCATTCAATGGCACACAGTTATCCCACTCCACAAAAGTGTGGGGGCCACAACAGACCCAGGGAACTACCGCACCATTAGCCTGACGAGCCTCGTCTGCAAGGCCATGGAACGTATCATCATGGAACTCATAACCAAAGACATTGGAGATCTCCAAACTCTGGACCCCACACAGTTTGGGTTTGTAAAAGGCAGATCATGTCTCCTAAACTTGATAGACTTCTTTGAAGTTGTCACCAAAGCCATAGATGGGGGTAAGGTGGTTCATACAGCCTATCTAGATCTCGCCAAGGCGTTCAACACCATCCCCCACTCTGGAATTATAGATAAACTCACTAAACTAGGTATAAATCCCTATGTAACAAGATGGGTTGCCAACTGGCTTACTGACAGGACCCACACCGTGAAAGTAGCAGACTCCAAATCAGACTTCAGACCAGTGACAAGTGGAGTACCATAGGGTTCAGTCCTGGGTCCTCTCCTGTTTGGTATCTACTTCTCTGAGGTACAGGCTAACACAGAAGGACTTTGGCTAACTAAATTTGCAGATGACTGCAAACTAGGAGCCATAACTTGAAACTCCTAATGATGTGGACATCCTACAAAAGGGCATCACTGAGAAAGATGCCTGGTGTCAAAGACATGGTCTCAAGCTCAATGCCAAAAAGTGCATTGTCATCCCCTTTGGTAAAAACTCTGTACCCATGAACTACCACATAGGTGGTAGTCTACTTAACACCGAAAGTGTGATAAGAGACCTTGAGACACAGGTGGACAGTAGTCTCTCCTTTGATAATCACATTGTCACAGTGGTCAGGAAATCCTTCTACATTGCACAACTCATCACAAAAGGTTTCTCATCCAGAAAAAAAGAGGTCATTGTTCCCCTCTACTCATCACTCATTAGACCCATTATAGAGTACAATGCCCCTTTTGGTACGTACCGCACAAGACATCTACAACAACTGGAAAGGCCATAAAAATACCTCACAAAGAGGACTGCTGGCCTCAAACAGATGCCTTACGCAGAATGTCTCAAAAAACTCCAGCTTTACTCCGTCGCATATCGCCTAGTCAGAGGCGATCTCTGCCTAACATACAAAGCTATGTCAAACCAAGAGCTGTTGGACATGCTCCACTTAAAGAAATCCCAATCCCACTGAGCTACATGTTCTAGGGACCTAAACCTTGTCACCACAATAAACAGAACATGCCCAGAGACTTCCCATACTCTGGAACAGACTATCTATATTTGTCAAACAGAGCTCCTCATTAACACTATTCAAGAAAAATCTCGATGATTGGATGGGTAATAGGAAATTTACCCCGGGGATCACTTCTGTGGTTCTGCTTGACAGGGGCACAGGAAAATAATTTTCTTGGATGGCGAAAGCCAAGGTACCTTTTTGACTAGGCTTGTATAGGCCCTAGGGCCAATAGCCTAGTACCTACCTATGAACCTATGTGTCTACTATGCATTTGGATAATTTTATACAAACAAAAAATGTTTATTGTTGACCTATTGAACTATATCAATGTAAAATTATTACTTAGCTTCTTTTTAATGCAACTTTAACTTTATGCATGTAACCCAACATATGTGAATTACTTTGCTATAACTGCTATTATATTAATATTGTTTAAAATTGTACTTGTTTTAAAATGTACTACTGGAGCTTTTCTCCTCGGGTCTCCACTGAAAATGGGCCACAAGCCCAGTTGGACAAACCCAGTTAACAAATGTCAATAAATAAATAAAATAAATATGTACAGATAATCGGAAAGAACATTAAAAAATGTCTTAAGAGCTGATTCATATGCCCAAACATAATCAGCATATACTTGCACAGCTATCAATCTGTTGAACAAGTTTATACAAGTCTTATATACAGAAGTTACATTAGTGAATGTTATTATAAGCAAGGGCTAAACATATTACCAATGTGCCATAACTCCAGTACTATGATCATGGTGTTGCCACAATTATATGCACATCCAAATGCCACTAACAATTCTACCTCAATAATGGAGGAGGCTTCTCAAATATTATTGCAGTCAGTGACATACAGCATCACACATGTGACTGTCATTATGGGGTACAGCACACACTTACTGACATTTATACAGAGACAAAGCTGTAAAGCAAAAGCATTTGAAAATAACTTCTTATGCAGTCCTGAGTACATATCACCACAAGAAACAATGCAAATGCTAAGATATCCTAAAGTTTTTTTTTTTTTTTTTTTTTTTTTTTTAACATTTGTTGACCGGGAAAGTCTGACTAGGTTCCATCTATATCCTATTGAAAACTATCACAACTACTGCAATATAATTCTGTATCAGATAGTAAATGTTAATCAGGCACTGTGCATACAACGTGAAGGCATCCCAGTAAGTTGGCATTCTCTGCAAACATACCTCAGACATTTCAGGTTATTCTACATTAACTACACATACATGTTGCTTCTGTCCATATCTAAACTTCATGTGAGGCTTATTTGTTGGTAGCCATGCAAATGCATATGGAGAAAACCTCCTTGTTACAGATGGGCATGTACCCATATACATGCCTGTTGTGGAAGACTAACCCCATACCCTTCTTTATGTAACTGACAGATTTTAATGCAGAGAATTGTAAACAGCATATGTATGAAAACATGTTCAGTTGTTTTACACAGAATAACGTGAACATAAGTATGTGATAATAGCACTGCATTCTACCACAGCAATGCAAGCAGTGACACTTGACCTCTGAAAACTCTGATTCAGCAGAGTGAATAGCACACAGCTTTTAAGTACCATTTACACCATGTATAATTAATGACATTCATTATCATTCAATGTTTTGGAATCCCATTTGCGAAGGTATATGTAAGGTCTCAAATCTTGACTCATTAACAAGTAGCTTGGCATCTGTGTACAGCACTCAACCCAACTGCCCAATAGTTAGCAGTAAACAGGAAAATCTGTAACACATGCCTGATGCTCTCCAATAGTCTGCCAGCATCCTAGTTGCACCAACTTAAAAATACTACTACACCATTGCTACCATTAAACTGAGTGGGATCTGTTAGAATTTTTTGAAGGTGTGTTACTTCAATGAGGATGTCAAGTGAGAGGAACCTTTGGTGAATGCTGGTGCTAAACTGGACAGATGAGAAGACAACGCACATATTCACTGTCTATATTGGTCATGAACAGAAGATGTGAGCACATCCCAGGAACTTTGTGAAGATCAACATTTGGAATGGATTGTGAGGGGAGACCCACTCGCATACCTCTCAACCTCTAAGAGGAAGAAATCTAGACAAAGTCATAAACAAAAGTGGGGCAAAAGCCAAAAAATATAGACAATTTTTAAATATTGCTTTTACAACCTTAGAAAGTTAATAGAATAACAGGTTTTGCATTAGCATGGATTTTCTGAAAGGTATGATGTCTGGAACTCAAATATCTGCCATTATTTTCTAACTTAAATCGTTAATGATATGTCAGTAATTTGTTAAAAAAAAAACAATTATATTACAAATGGATCGAAAATATGAGGCAAAAATCTGTACAGTTGAGAGGTATGACTGGGATTTACCAACCTAGCATTCAGGTCTGCCACTGCTGCATTGGAGTGACACAGCAGATCTTCCCTGGAGGGTTGCAGACGTCTGACACCCAGCCAAATGATGTCTACAGTAAATCTCATACTCTAAACTATAACATCTGCATTATCATATACGTATGAAGTAAACAAATGTGTTTATGTGTTGCTTTGTGTTATTCCATAATATCTGGTTTAAAACATCACAAAGCCAATAGTATCCCTTAGGTTAACTGTTTAAGCAGTTTGGCAACATAAATGTTAACTGCCTAAGTGTGAGTTAAAATCCCAGTATGTCCAATTTTTGAGCACATATTGGCAGTAAGTCATTTAATATCATACATCACAATTGGAAGATTTATATTTGTCTGATAACTTATACAGTGCAGATTTTTACATATCTAGCTTTGTGTAGAGCATTCATGCCTATAATTTTAGACTGATAATGACGTCTTTTCTCCAATATCCATAAAGCTTCTAGAAACACAGTATGCTTCAGTATGTCTGAATGCCAAGTAAGACATACATTAGTAAACACTAAAGTTTAAAATTCACAGCACACTTTTGTAATCCATGTCTACTTTCATTAGTTTAATAAATGTAAGCTCAATACAGGTCATCATGGATGAAATATGTGTTAAGACTTGTTAACATAATGTAAGTACTGGAAGTGTGGATCTGTGAGACTTACAATTTCTTAGGGCTATAGTGTTAGCACAGTATGTAGAGACTGTCATCATTCCTAATTTACATGTGTAGGTTTGAATTCCACGGTTGTCACTAATTAATATCATATCTATTGTTTTAAAGTGCATACAATTCTTTTTATGCAGACTATGGAATGTAAACTCAATGTGCTGAAACAGGGTCTATATTAGAACACCGAACTTTCAAAATTCCGAGTGTTCTATATCGACCCGTTTTCAGCGAACACTGAAAATATCAAAGAAACAGAAAAACAAATGTTTTCTTAGGGAAAGAATTTGGTTGTCCGTTTCTGTTCCTTTGGTATTTTCAGCACTGTGGTGGAAAGTTACGGGTCGGGTTCAGGTAAGTGTGCGATTGTGTGGACATGAGGGTTAGGGCGGGGTAAGTGAATTAGGGTTAGGGCGCGGGTGAGGTGACTGTGCGATAGTGACAGACCTTAGGGTTAGGGTTTGGATTAAGGTAAGTGGATAATTAGTGGTGTATGTATAGTTTAGTGTAGGGTTAGGTGTAAGAGTTTAGGTGTATGTGTGGATTGTTGTTTGTTTGGTGTGCTTGTGTTGTGTGTATGTGTTTTGGAACAGCAAATTTTATTCCCCAGGAAAATATTCACTGTTCTGTATGTTCGATGTTTTAAATTTTCGATTAATAGGGTTCAATATTAGAACACTCGATATTTTGAAAGTTTGGTGCTCTAATAAAGACCCACTGAAACGCAATAGTTTTATAATGCTGACAAATGTCCATTCAATAGCTATTCCATAGATTTTGACAATAGTAAAAGAAAGGTGATGTCTGTTAGCTCAAATGGTTACGCAATAAGGCAGTACAAATGCTGCTTCTTTATGTGTACATTCAAATCCCAGTATAGCTTACTTTTAAACATTATTGTCAGTAATTCATGTAATATTGTACATCACCTATGGAAAATCTATATTGTTTTGGTAACTTATATAGTGCAGATTTTTACATATCTGGCACTGCTGTTGTGCATTCATGCCTATAGCTCTTAGGCTGCTGATGACTAGTCTTTTCTCCAATATTCACAAAACTTCTAGAAACATCTTATTTCTGTATGTCTGAATGCTGAGTACAACATACATTAATAAACCCTAAAGTATAAAATTCACAGCATGCCTTTATAATCCATGTCTGCTTTCATCAGTTTAATGAATGTAAGCCCAATGCAAGTCATCATGGATAAAATATGTGTGAGTCTTGTTAACGCAATGCAAGTACTATAAGTATGGATAGGGTTAGTACAGTACATGGAGACACTCATCATATCTAATTTACATGTGTAGGTTTGAATTCCATAGTTGTGCACTAATTGATTTCATAACTATTTATTGTTTTAAAGTACATACAATTCTTTTATACAGACTATGGAATCTAAAGTCAATGTGCTGAAACACAATCATTTTATAATGCTGATAAAATGCCCATTCAATCTCTATTCCATAGATTTTGACAATATTCAGAGAAAGTGATGTCTGTTAGCTGAAATGGTTAAGCAATAGGGTAGTATAAATACTGCTTGCTTATGTGTGGGTTCAAATCCTAGTATTGCTTATTTTTAAACATAATTGTCAGTTGCACATCACATATGGAAGATCTATATTCTTTTGGTAACTTATAGAGTGCATATTTTTACACATCTGGCATGAACATAGTGTGTTGACACCTATAAAGTTTAGGCCACTGATAACTATTAATATATCCATTATCCAAAAAGTTTCTAGAAACATCATACAATATACTTTAGTTGATAATGCTGTGTTTGTAAATGCTGGGCAATACATAGATGTGTTACTGCTACAGTTTAAATTGCAGAACACTCTGTCACACCCCATTAGATTTTTTTTAATTGGCTGCCATCCTACATAGAGTACATGTGAAGGTTTGGATAGCACAGTTGCACAGTAATACCTTTAATGGCTAGTTATGTGTTCAAGTGCAGACAAATGCTTTCTTGCAAATTATGACAATTGGAAACTTGTTGTGCTAGAGGTGAGGGGTATTGTTGTCAGAAATATGATGACATACAGTCACAATTACACAGTTTTGTTGTTCAATTCCCACCACAGACATTACATCCATCATTGGCCAGACTGAATATTATTTCACAGGAACGTCTGACTAACAGTCACCCCTATAGTACCTTTTTTATACAGTGTTCAAAAGACCAAATTACCACCATAACATCTATAAATAAATGCAATCTGAGGGTCATGCTGCTAAATGCTAGACATCTAAATCTCAAGATGCATTCACTCGAAGCACTCCTCAAAATGGAGAACATCGACATTTGTGCTGTAATGGAGACCTGATTTAAAGCAGCAGAAATCACCCCTGCGCTACCAGGCTATAACTCATTCCACACCTTTTGGCCCCAGAACATGGACCAAAGCTCCAAAGTCTGTGGTGTCTCCATATTCATAAAGGATATGCTCACCTCCAGACTAGTAGCCCAGCATAATGCATCTGAAATACTCCAGGTACAACTAACATTGGGTAAGACGGCAATTCAGGTTGTAGCCTGCTATAGGTCCCCGACCATGCCCCAAGACTCTCACTCCACATTCCTAAGCACCCTGGAAACTATTAAGATCCAACACAACACTCACACTAGGTGACTTCAACTACCCCTCCATCAGCTGGGAAAACTAGTCATGCACCAATGCACTGGCCCATTGCTTCCTGGAATTCATCAATTTCAATGCCCTGGACCAGCTTATTCTTACCCCTACTAGAGGAAGTAACATCTTTGATCTGGTTATTACTAACATGGGCAACCGTTGCTCTGGGCCAGTAGTCAATTCCACCCTAGTTAGATCCGGCTACAAACTAATTATCATGGAAATGCACATTCCACCCACACCCCCCGCAAAGGTATCCACCATGAAAAACTTCCCCAAAGCTGACTTTGGACTCCAAAAACCAGAGGTGGCTAAATTCACAGCACCCATGACAATGGAAAATAAATGCATGACTGCCAAGTCATACACCAATGCACTGTATGAACACGAACATAAATGCATGGAACTAGCCATACCCAACAGAACCAAGACGCTCTCCTCCAAAAAAAGGAAGTCCATCTGGAGGTCCCCTGCCATTAATAAATTCTACAATAGAAGGAAGAAACTGTTGCAGAAAAAGGTGAAGTCCCAAGACTGGAAACATTTCCTTATTAGCATCAATAAAAAGTTGATATCCCTCATCAAAGCCTGCAAAGCCAGCTATGAAGGCAAAATTGCAGCATACACTAAAAACAACCACAAAGCCATCTGTAGTTATATCAGGGATCTCCATGGCAATGACCAGATTTGCTCTGAGGTACTGCACAATGGCAACCCCTAAACTGAGCCAACAGATATTGCCAACATACTGGCCTACAGATTCAGTTCCAACTTTACCCCACTCTCCCCCACTAAAGGATCAATCTCAATAGCAAAACAATGCCAGACACCCAACATTACTGCAGCACAGGTTAAAGCTGCATTTTCTAAGGCGAAGAATACAGCTTCCAAGGGACCCGACAATATCCCTGGCTGTGTTCTACATGAATTTCAAAGTGAACTGGCGCCACATCTGTGTACTCTGTTCACTCACAACCTCACCTCAGGCTTTGTCCCTACTGAATGGTGTACTGCTACAGTCATCCCTCTCCGTAAAGGAGGAGGGACTACAGACCCTAGAAATTATCACCCCATTAGCCTGATGGGTCGGATATGTAAGGCTATGTAGCGCATCATCATGGACCTAAATAACAAGGATATAGGGAATCTCCAATCTCTAGCTCCCACACAATTTGGTTTTGTGAAAGGTAGATGATGCCTGCTCAACCTGGTCAACTTCTTTGTCAGTCACCAGAGCAGTGGATGAAGGTAAGGCAGTTCATACAGCCTACCTCAAACTGGCCAAGGCCTTTGATACCATTCCTCACTCAGGAATTATTGACAAACTCAGCAAACTAGGCATTAACCCCTATATCATTAGGTGGGTTGCAAATTGGCTCACAGGTAGAACCCACAGTGTGAAAGTAATGGACTCCAAGTCACACTGCTGACCAGTCACGAGTGGAGTCCCACAGGGATCGGTCCTGGGTGCTTTCCTGTTTAGCATCTACTTCTCAGAAGTCCAAACCAACATGGAGGGACTCTGGCTGACCAGATTCACAGATGACTGCAAGCTGGGAGACATTATTAACTCCCCAAGTGATGCAGACATCCTACAGAAAGGCCTCACTGAGACCAATGAATGGTGTCGAAACCATGGCCTTAAGCTTAATGCCAAAAAATGTGTCACCATCCCCTTTGAGAAAAACTCAGTTCCCACTAATTACCACATTGATGAGAGCCCACTGAACACTGAAGGTGTTATAAGAGATCTGGGGACACAGATTGACAGCAGCCTCTCCTTTGACCACCACATTGCCACTGTGGTCAGAAAGTCCTTGTATATGGCACATCTCATTACCAAGGGTTTTACATCCAGGAAGAAAGATGCCATCATTTCTCTCTATTCTTCCCTCGTTAAACCAATCATAGATTATAATGCCCCATTTGGCATGTACCTCACTAGACACCTGCAACAGTTGGACAGGCCACAAAAGTACCTCAAGAAGAGGATCCTAGGCCTTAAACACATGTCCTACACAGACAGACAGACTCAAAAAACTCCAGCTATTCTCTGTCTCATATCATCTACTAAGAGGCGATCTCTGCTTAACTTACAAATCCTAGACTGACCCAGCGCTGTTAGAGATCCTGCATCTAAAGAAATCCCAATCCCTCCGCACCACATGCTCCAGACACCTCAACCTCATAACCACAAAAACTTTGAATGTTATAAAATCAAACCCAGTAGAGCGATCGCTTGTAATAGTGAAGCTGCAGAACACCAAATACTTTCCTAGGGAAAGTATTCAGTGGGCTGTTTCTGCAGCTTCACTATTTCCTCAACTGTGGAGCGAAGGTTACGGACCGAGTTAAGGTAAGTGTGCAAATGAAGGTGAGTGTGCGATTGGGCATGGGTAAGGTGAGTTAGGGTTAGGGCGTGGGTCAGATAAATGTGCGATTGTGTGGACGTGAGGGTTAGGGTGGGGTAGGTGAGTTAGGGTTACGGAGCGGGTAAGATGAGTGTGCAATAGTTAGGGACCTTAGGGTTAGGGTTGGGTTAAGGTAAGTGCGTAGCTAGTGGTGTATGTCTGGTTTAGTGTAGGGTTTCGTGAAGTGTATGTGTGTGGATTATTTATTTTGGTGTGCTTTAGTTGTGTGTGTATGTTTGTCGGAACAGCAAATTTTTTTACATAATTGTTTCAGATGTCTGACTGTAAGGCTAATTATGATATGTGACATATGTCAATGCAAACTGTAAAGCAGTACACAGATGAGGCAGTACAGGATGACTTGTGATGTGTATTACAGCAACATACTTATCACTATTCTGAGAGTGTCTTCTTTTCCTGGACCTTCATTTTACTTCAGTGACATTTATTGTGCACTGTGTAATCTGTCATTTGTTATGCAACACATACACATATTACTACTGTCATGTTTAGTAACAGACCTGTCCTACTAACACATTGTATATGGTCACTCTATGATTATGAAGTCTACCTGTATACATATGTAATGTAACTGTATTTTAATTGACGTATGCATGTCTGTGAATGCATTATCACTGACTGGGTTTTATTATAGATATAGTTTGCATATGACTATGCTGTATGTTGCATACCATGTTGTAATTTATTGTAGGTTGGATGCATGCCAGACATCACATATGGTGTTATACTTGGATAAAATGCGATAATACTCTAACATAACATGCATAACAGTTACAACATATAGATTGTGCAAGTTTTCTATGTTTTTTTTTTAATTTATTCAGTGATTTTAGGTTAATACCTATTATGTATGGAAAATGTTTATTTTTTTTCATATGCTCATATCTAACAGAGCATGGGACCTGTTCCAGATCAAAAATTGGATGACAATGAAATGCCAGATGACTGCTAGCTAATTTGGGCTCTGAGGATCAGGATGGTGACCATGATAACACATACAACTTAATGTTAGCATTTACTCAACATGTGCACTTAGATAAAGTAGGGTCCATAGCTCCTCCATATAGAATATATTTATGAATATGAACAGGGAAATTGTAATGGAATTAAAATGTTATACTTAAATATTGATGGATGCCAAAATCATCTGCACATTAATTGGACCAAACAGGCATGTGGACAGGATATTTAAGTAACAGCAGGTATTATGAAGGAATGCAAGAATTTCACAGATCCCAATAAAAGCGCTGTCATTCACAAAAGCTGTTCATCGAGGAAAAATGCACTGATGTCCATTAGCTCAACTGTTTGACTGATGCATTTGGAGGTTGATTATCCATACTCTGTATAACTCTTTGATATGCACAACATATATGGATTTAGATTTTTTTTATTTAATATGATTTTTTTTCAATGTGTTGTGTACTGACTCAGGAAGTAATTTGTTTGTGTGTTTTATTTTTGGAGTGCATTAATGCCTATAGTACATAGGCCATGGATGACTATTCATTTTGTTGTTCTCCAGAAATCTTCCAGAAGGTACAATAAGAAGTACTTTCTTAAAACTAATGGATATGTAATTATATTGCAATGATCACAGAAAGTTAAAATGTGTGACCTTTGTTCTAGGTATTCATTAATGTATGCCCACATGCAATATTTCTTGACTGAGTCAGTGGACTGTAATGTGCAGGTCACCGTGCATTTTATATGATTGACTGCAGTAACCAGACTGGGAATACATCAAATGTAAGGAAACAATCACTACACAGAGGCATCGATGATGGTTTAGAACTTTTAACTTGTGTCATTAACTGCACTCCTGCCTATATTGCTTTTGGTTTGAATCCCACTGTCATCACTTAATTCCTATCATAGCCATTCTTTTTCTTTTTAACACTGAGACATGCATGTTACTTGTAACCTATATGAGGTAGTCTCTTTGTTGTAGCATAAGATTATTTTATGTAGTGGACCACTAAGCGTTTGTTCATTATCCACAATTTTTCCAATATAATTCCATATCATTTACATAGTTGCCATGGATGTCACTGTGATTCCGTTGCGACTGGTATTAAAATTAAATATTACTTGATTCATATTCACATACATCACTATTTGTGCTAGAATAATGTCTAAACAATGCAGGGGACCATGCATTCCATTTCAATGTATGCTGTAATCAAACTTGATTTACAGCAAATCTGGATATGTACTTATCTGAGTGTGGTATGAGGGTTAGTAGAAAGGGTTATGTAAATGACTGCAATCCAAACTGTTTTGTTTTTGTGGGTTCAACTCCACCATCATGCAATTAAGTCTTGTAATGAACAGCTATGTGTTGGCTACTGAGATAGACTTGTATCTTCACTTGCAAGTTATGTAGGTTAGTTTTCAGTGTTGGCTTACTTTATCACCTTATAGTGTAGATATCCATATGTTTGCACTTCTCTGTACTTCATTGGATAATGTGTATGTGTATATTTGATGTACACCATTTATATGAAAATCAGTCATGACATTCTAATTTATAAACAGTCAACATATATGGTTGCAAGTGTATATGCTATTGACCACGTATACAGCATTTATCCTTTATGTGCTGTACGCTATGCAACCATTAATAAACACTGCATGTATTACTGGGGAATATATACTAAATTTAAAGCTCATCCTCCTTACATCAGGCAGTATATAGCACTAACCTTGCACATCACATCATTCCTCACGTTACATTGGGCCTGTCTCACATTTTATCCAAAAGTCACCCTGTTTATCATTACTAATGTGTAGACAGAGTCATATGGCATAGGTTCATAGATTAGTATTAAGCTAACTGCCCTTGCAAGCCATTTTAAGCCTAGCCAATTATCCCTTGTTAGACTCAAACCCTGCACCTTGTGTTTGTAAGGCAAACACCTTAACTTTTAGGCCACCCTCCCAACCCCATGTCACATTTCAACTGTGTAGTCATAGATCACAGAGAAATTCCATTAGCTTCTTGCTACCTAGCAATGAACAATTAGCTAGGCAAGTAGGGTGGTGGTAATGGGAGCATGTGTGAATATTGTAGGTTTGAATCCAGCTTCAAGTTGCTACTAGCTGGCATACCTAGTGTGAGTGATGCAGTTTCACTCTGCTATATATGACTTCTATGTGAGCTGTAACTTAGGATTGTGTAACATTCTTACTTTACTACGAGTATATTCATAACTGACTTAACTGTAAATGTTTAGCCTCATAATGCATAATTACTTTTGGAACTTAATATTTCTTCTGGTTTAATTCATGCAGGTACTGAGGAACATTCCTCTAACCGATCTCCATGTACTGAGTGTATGTGCATGCTGGAGGAGCAGCAAAGATTGAGAGACTATGTGTTAATATCTTCATTTGTATTTATTCTTTATAGGGCTACTAGCATGTGTCCATCACCTGTATGAGAATGTTTTTCAGATGGCATCCCTGCATGCAAGTTAGGTGACAGGATTCCCATCAGGCATCCAGGAGGTATATATTCTAAATTTCAGTGTATTGTGCATTCCTATTTTTCTGTAAACTGCATGTGTACAAGTCCTTTTAATGTTAGTGGTTTATTTTAGAGGTTATATGGTGTTTGCTGACACAACCAAATGATAGCCAGCTGTCTTATTCTTGCACGGAGTGTTTGTTGCCAATATTTTATGTATGAGTTATGTGCATGTTTATTGTACTGCGATCATTACTGATTGCACACAGTATAGCTTTTATTGTTTCTATTTTATTAACACCATACACTGAGCAAGTATGTATGTATGTATGCTAGTGGTCCCCATTATAACTCATGGTGTGCATACCTTATCTATTCATGTACTGACTTGGTATCTGCCACTTCATATTACTAGTAATGTTGGCAGGGTTATATTGCTTGAGTTCCATTCTTTTAGCTCCAGTGTTTAGGTACACAAGTCTGTTTGTTAGAGGACTATTTTACATAAATAATTTCACTTTACTTGTTCACATGGCAGTCTTTGTTGTGATTTGTTATTGGAGCTGTGGTAGTCCTTACTCCATATTTACATATTTAATTTTATTTTTAAATGGAGTATTGCAGTGGTTTTAATGAACTAAATGTAGGTACAGATAGGATGAACTTAGGACAAACATGAGCATCTCCTTCTCAATACTGCCTCTACATGTGTTTTATTCATTGGTTCACTAAAACATGTTTTGAGTTGACATCAAAATATGTATACATCTGTTATGTACATACAACATGGCCTAGGTGAGACTATGCTGCCATTTGACATGGCATACTTTACAGATGTGACCTATATATTCAATTCCATTTTGTATGCAAGTATGTTTTGATGTTATTTGTTACCCATGATGCACTGCAAAATAATTTGCATTTGATTTCAACTACAGATTTTCATATGTAGATAAGGAGATTTTCAAAATGTCATGTATCTCATGCATGTTTGTATTAGACATTGGACATATTACAGTTTTATCATTTTGTGTTACTGTTGTAGTGACACCACAACATATATTTGTGCGGTAATCATTGTAGTGGGATCTTTTGTAATATCAATTAATGCTTCAGTTCTTAATCACCACCTGCACAGCATAATAAGTGATGTTAGTAGTAGTATATTAATGCTGTATATGTATGATACTCCTGTTTATGCGTTTCACAGACATACAGTATATTGATACTTCCCAACATTCACTTTTATCAATGAATATCATCTTCGTCTATCGTGCTTTCTTTCAAATAACAATATTGTGTGCTGTGGCTTAACATGTTACAAGGCAGTGGATGTGCCTCTATAGACTATTAATATGTGTGCTGTAATGTTGTCATTACAGGAATTTCTTACATACACCCTCAAGTCAACATGCCATTCATAAGCATTTCTAGGCTTTCTTCTACATTTTTCTTAGCGTTCAGTAATGTGACCTGTGCACTTGCATTATGTCTTTACTTGCCTTAATATTTGGCAGATAAACATTACACCAATTATCTATAAGGTATGTTGAGGTTGTCAGTTGCATATGTAATATATTGTTATTCCCTGACATTATATTGGCATGTACTATTATTATACTCATTAAAAGGTGCGGCTGCCATAGTTCCTTAATCTCTGTATACCTTTCAACATGTACATATATTTGTTAATGCAGTAGTTATTCCTTGGAGTATGATATTCCATGGCATGTGGATTATGTACTCATAGTTTTAAGATATGTATGTCTGTGTTTGTTTGTGTGAAGCAGCTGTCTTTTACAGGTCATTTTAACTGCTGCTCTGACATGTACAGTAAGTCAATGTCTCATACCACCTTCCTGTTACATATCCATTATTACAGTTATGATTTCTTACCTCACTTTGATATTGGTAGACAATACACTGACACATGATTTACAAGATGGGTCTGTTTGTACATAAGGACATGTGTATATTGTTTCTCATCTTCAGCCCATTACACGAATGTATTACATATGACAATGTATTCCAAATGTGTTGCTAATTACATTCTGACTTACACAACAGATACATTTGAAATTTTTAGGGTTTGATCTATTGCAGAGTTGCACAGAGACATAACTGATGAATTAATTCTCACTTGGTCTAATACATCACATACATAACACTTGAATAACATACAGGGTGTTTGACTCATACACATTGTATGCATAGTTTTTTCTTTTACTGCTTAGGCTCTTTTAGGAATATCTAGGAATGTAGTTATTGGCATGTTACAGAGCATAGGGCCCATGCCAGTTTACCCATCTAACAGTCGACATATACAACCACATCCTGCAGAGTAGGAGTCCGAGGACCAGGGCAGGATCCAGAATGTTGATGACAACAAGGGAATGGGACTGGTAAGTGCCATCATTCCAATGGACTGACAGTGAGGACATCCTCTACCATGCCAGCCAGATGATGTCAGGGACCAGATCATGATGCCATCACCAATGTGTTCCAGATCCCGAAAAGAGATATAATGGGAAATTTCTTCCAGGATATGGCACAGGCCATGTGAGGCTCCTTCCAGGAGATCACAAATGAGATTATTCGGGAAGTTTGACCCCATCAAGGAGAGTCCTCTGGACTCCTCTGGACTATAGGTATTGTCTATGTGATCCAGTTATGTAATACTGCCACCATGGTGTGTTTCTATTTAGCAATTTTGCAGTATTATCCTATAGTGAGGTCCTGCATGTAGGTTGTACATCATAATGCACATTTCACAATTCTGTTTGTATGGGGCAGTATATTAATGCTGACTTCTGACACTTGTTAAAATATGACACTGCCAATATCACCATGATATAAAGTGCTCTTGAGATGCTAATATATCTGCAGACAGTGTTATGGATGGCAGGACAGGTATTCCTGCACTCTGTATGTGGCTTGCATTTTCTGCATGCAGTGCACCATAATAACTTCAGATCTGGTCTGCCATTTTATGTGATATATATGTCTGACATAGGTGGCATTCTGCTAGTGTAACACACTTGTCTCACTGGCAGTGTTCATGTGCTTACATGGACAGTTTCTCACATAAGCAAATATGATAATTATACATTACATTTAATAACATTCCACATATACTACTCTGGCGCTATTTTCCTGAGACTACATTTTAATTGGAGATATATGTGTGCACTTTTTCATTTGGATATGCTGGGTTACATACATGGGCATATTACTGTATTTGCGCCTCTAGTGACCTTAGTATGTCAGGTGGTCCCATTGACACTATGCACTTGTTTATGTTGATTCATACTATCTTGTGAGCCATGTAGAACAGTGTTGTATTTTGATGGCGTAATGTACACCTCTGGTGTATCATTTTCATAGCCTTTTTCATTGCCAGATGGTGCTACACATACTAATATGTCTTTCCAATCGACATTATGTATAATATGTCAGTATTACTTTCTATGGCTGCACAATTGAATGACCCTAACAATGAAAACACATTAGTCACCCATTGTAGGGCTATAGTGTATATGTGTCATTCACCCTGAAATGGTGTGCTATAGTTGCATACATATGACTGTATTTTGATCAGTCATACACATTGTGTTCTGTTCTTATCACTTTCTGTGAGTGTGTCACCTATCATCTTATGTTAGAATGGCAGTATATATTGATATTTCATAATGTATCTTACTTTTGTTATGTACTGATGCTAATTACTCTTTATGGATGATTATGTTTGATATCCTTTGTGTACTGCAATGCCTGCACTCTTCATTTAGTGTTCTCTGACACACACCTAACATCAGTCATACTTCTTTTTTATGACTGTCACACAGTGTGCAACATCTCAGCACTGCTTTGTGTATTATGACATAATATATTCTTGAGCTGCACCATGGCTGGTATGCATCCATACCCTGTTTATCATCTTTCCCTCATCCATGTTGTACAGTCCATAAGCGTGCTGTCTGTGTACCTTATCTATCCTTTAGACATTTCTTTATGTACACTACCAACCTTTTTCTGTAATGTCATGTGATACAACTTATGTGTTTGTACAAACACTTTTCCCACCACCTTTTTCTATGAGTTTTCAATCCTTTTGCTCTCCAAAAACAAATAAATGGTGCCTATTCCACCAAAAGAAAAACATTGCCCAAGCCCCTCTAACTCTCCCTCTGACCTTCCTATTCTATCATCCCTCTTGTGTGCTCCTTTTCTTCACTCTCACCTCACATCTGTCAGCACCCTATTTCCTTGGGGGTGTGCATTACTTGTGCTCCCTACATATTCATAGATTCATAGACTGTTACTGGGCTAATGACCGTGGGGGGGGGTCTTTTTAAGCCTAGCCAAGTTTTCCCGAAGGAATAATGATGTCCTGTATCCAAATATGAAAGTGAGGACCAGGCATTTAGAAGCTACTTCTGTCCATAAGGGACATGCCTGCCAGGCCCAGTGTGAATTTCCTATTCCCCATCCACTTGTCTTGGTTGTGTTTAAACATAGTAATAGACAAACTCAGCTTCACTTGGATGAGAAGCTTCTTCCATAGGAAGGTCAGTGTCTGTGACACATATCTGTCTCTCCAGCATGTTCTGTTTCAGTCACAGACAAAACTCAGGTCCCTAGAATTAATATATGGTACTATTTGGCTTACATATATGTAGGAGATTCATAAGTGTTGGGTTTGAGGATGCTTTGTAAACCAGACATAGATCACCCTTCAGCAATCTATAGGAGACTGAGTAGAGGGCCAGGGTTTTAAGGTGCTCGTCATAAGGCAGGTTTGTTAGGCCTTGTATTCTTGTTGTAAGCAACCTTTCATGTTACTGTAGTTGCAGCATATGCCTGGTCAGGTACATAGCAAAGGGAGCATTGTACTCTATAATTAGTCTGATAAGGGCAGGGTACAATGGGATAATGACCTCTTTGGACCTAGATGCCATGCCTTCACTTTTAAGTTATACAATGTAAAAGGACTTCCTCACCTCTGTGGCCACATGATGGTTGAAGATAAGGCTACTGCCTACATGCATACCAGATCCCTGACCACTGGGTCAACTCTTACAGGTGTAATATCAATATGGTAATTAGCCAAGATGGTTGATTTCCCAAAGGGTACAATTATGCATTTCTTAGCATTGAGTTTAGGACCATGGCTTTGGCATTATTTGTTAGTCAGAGATATACCTTCTTAAAAAATGCTAGTGTCTGCAGGGTAGTTGATGATAACCCACAGCCTGCAATCATCTACAAACTTAGTCAGCCATAAATCTTTAGCATTTGCTTCCATTTAAGAGAAATAGATGCCAAAAAGGAGCAGACCCAGTACAGAGCCCTGGGGGGAATCTGCTAGTGACTGCCCTGTTGATGAGGATGGCCTCACCCATTTTGACCTCCTGGGTTCTATCAGTGAGCCAGTTGGCTATCCAGTGGGTGATAAAAGGGTTTATACATAGATTACTGAGCTTGTTTGTAATGCCTGAGTAGGGTACTCTATCAAAAGCCTTGACCTGGTCGAGGTAAGCTGTGTGCACAATCTTGCTTTCATCAAGTGCTTCCACCAGATTTTATAGGCATGACCTTCCTTTAACAAAGCCGGACTGTGATGGGTCCAGTGTATGCATGTTCCTTATATTCTCATTTATCATGTTCATGATGATTCTTTCCATGGCCTTACATATGAGGCTGGTAAGACTTATGGACCTGTAGTTACCCAGATTAGTGGTTGGACCTCCTTTGTGCAGGGGAATGAGTATAGCCACCTTCCATTCCTTGGGCAGTAAACCTGAATAAAGGCTCCAGTTGAAAATTGATTCCAGTGGACCAGAGAGATGATGGTGCATGATATTTATTAAACATCCCAGGATGTTATCTGGGCCTATCAATGCAGTGTTTTTGGCCTTAAGAAATGCATTAATGACCTGTTCTCTAGTAATTGTTGGCAGATTGTTCTATGTGGTATTTCCTTTGAACTATTGGGGGGAGGAGTATGGGGGAGAAATTTGAGCTGAACCTGTCAGCCAAAATGTTGGCAATGGCCTCCAGTTCAATATGGGTGATGCTAATTGCAATAAATTCTGCACATTTTTCTCTATTTCCTTTGAGGTGACGGACATAGCTGTATACAGCTTTGTAGCTGTCCTTTGCCTGAGAAGCTATTTTTCTTAAATTTAGCCTTTTAAGAATTAATTAATCTTACTAGCTGCCTGTTTAGATTGGTCAGGGGACATTTAGTAAGTACAGCTTTGTTCCTCCTACGCTTGGCCAAGATTTTTTTCTATTGTTGTATAACTAATTGATATTGAGTCCACCTGGATGGCTTGTCTTTTGATTTTGTCTTATTCTTAATATGAGTAGGCACAACTTGCACTGTACAACAATCACTATTTTTGCACAGAGATTTTGTAAATAGCTCAGTGTATTCTATGATGTTTACTGAGTTTGGGACTGCTTGGAATTTAGCCAATGTTTAATTTTTATTTCAATTAATACTGCTTTATGGTCAGATCTCACAAGTGAATATTTTACCCCTGTTAGGAGAATGGACCAACTGTTCCAGGATGCTGGTATAAACAAAGTTTAGGAATTGCTGGGCTTGTGCATTAGCAGTGGTGTAGGATTCCCAATCTATAGAGGGGTCGTTGAGATTCCCCATGAATATCATATTAAGTTGAATGGTGAGGGACTCTAGTACACTGAGATATGCAGTATGGGTTTCCTGGGAGATGGAGAGGAACCTATAATTGCAAGGATATGGTATGATGCCTTGTTTATGTTGAGTTGTACATGTATGAGTTTCAGTGTGCCATACACTTCAAATAGTCTGGATGTGAGATAAGGCTTAATATAGATTGACACTCTGCCACCTTTAGTTCCCTCCTGTGCAGTAGCTGATCTAAAGATGTGAAATGCATTATAAGCTTGCATTGCTGGGGTACTTTCAATTACTTTAAACCATGTCTCCATTACTACCTAGATGTCTACATTCTCAAAGGATGGGAAGGCTTGCAAGGAGTGGAGTTTTTTTATAAGACTTCTAGCATTGAGCAGTACAACCATCAGATATCCCTCCAAAGGCTCAGTTAAGTTGGTAGGTTTATCAGTTTGGCAGTGTCTAAAAAAGGTACTATGAGGGTGGAAAAGGTCTTTGCCAATATCTGAAAGCCTAGAGGGGATAAGTGCAGACCATCCCTGGCAAAACAGTGTGGTCAGTCAACCATGTCCTCCCAGGTCGTCAAGTATTGTACCAATCTGGATTGACACCAGAAGTTAAGCCATTTGTTAAAATCAATCATTTTCTGTTGGTAACATGGCATCATCCTTGGAGAAGGTAGTATGCTGGTCACTGATAGGCTTATTCCTTCCTGAAACACATAATCAGTGAGCTCAATCATGTCATATAGTCAAGGAAGGTATGTCTCAGGTGATTAACACCCACATGGACTATAACAGAGTCATCCTGGTACCTATGGTTCAATGACCTGAGTGCCTGTGTGGCTTGGCAGATCCTAGCCCTGGAAAGCTAGCTAACCATGACTCTCTCTCCTTTTCTCAGTCTGGTGAGGGGGACATCTGTGTGCCTCACTCTAGAATCACTAATGACCATGAAATTTGGATGTGTGCTGGTTTGTCTTAAGGGGTTAGTAGTGGAGGTATTGAACACAGTGTTACTATGTATAGTTACAGGTGGTGTTTTAACAGAATGTTACGTGATAGCTGAGGACACTTTCTTTGATTGTACTGTGCAGGAGGACTTAGTGGTTTAGAAAGCTTACCTCTAAGTGCCTCAGCATAAGTAGTTTTATGTGTGGGGTCGTTACCCTGTGCAGTACGTGTAGTGCAAGTGTCAATGACAGCCTATATAGGATTAGTTTTGATTATATGAGAGAGTTTTGCATCCAGCATTAAAGTTAGCTACTGTTAACATTGGTAATGTGGCTGTGTTTGCCACTTCATCTTAATTGATTCATTTTGTATTAGAATTTTTGTGGATTGCGACAAAGTCTGCAAATGATAGTGGGTGTTTTATATATGTTAACCAATGATTTGTGATGATATCCATAACATAGTGCAGATATTTGTCTCATTTTGAGACTGTTGCTGATGTACATTTATCATCTGCCACTGCTTTCCACATACTACTGAAATGTTCTTTTGAGTATGTATATCTTCCACACATGTATGTTGGTAAGACACATATATCACTTTATGTATGAGTTTTCCTTGTAATAAGATTTTTCCATAGCTGACTGTAGTTGTGATGATGTTGCAGGTTATCTGTTGTGTGTGCATTATGCTGGTTTATGCTCATTAGACTGGGGCACATTTGCATATAACTTGACTTGCAGCAGATCCTGTGTGGAACTTGCTTTAATCCACTTAATTCCACAAAGTTTATGGAATCTGGACCTGAGTGGCTTTTTTTAGACTGTTTTTGTGATGTTTCCTTCACATTGGTGGTTTCCATATCTGTATAACCTGTATGCACTCTGTGCAGGCAGACAATCTCTCTCCATCCAGAGGTGTGATTTCTGATACTTAGATGTCAGTCCCTTAGACTTCCATAGTATCTCCAATGATTTCATTTGATTGTTGTTCATTTGTCCAAGAGGATTATAGCAGTTTATTTAGTCTTGATCAGCTCCTGATATATTTTCCATTTCTGGGACTAATTATTTTTAAAAGAGGAAAAAAAACATGCATCTCTTGTGCCTTCCTTGAATTTTTAGGAAAATGCACAACTATTATCATAAACAAAATAGATTGAGTCTCCTCTTAGATGATGATTTTGGGGGTGGTAATTCACATTTATCTGTCTCTCCTTCAAAGTATTTCCTATTTAGTATCATAGGAGTAATATTAGGTAAACAGTCACTGGACCATAAGATGCCCAGCTGTACACACCTTTATGATGACATATTTAAAAGTTCTTGCCAACCCTTTCATGTAAATGATAGTGTTCATCTCCCAAATAGAGCAGGGCCATATGTGATTACGCTGATGTAAATTTCTGATTACTCATCTCGTCATCAAGATTTGCTTTAAAGAGATAATAAACTAATCTGAGACAATGAAATAATGAAGTACCATTTTAAGTGGGCTAGAGGTGATTTTTTCCCCCAAAATGCACTTTGTGGGTTTGATGTAGCTTGATACTTCTGAGCCATTATTCATTCTTCTTATAATTCAATTGCTTCAGGATGTGTACAATAATCTGTCTTTAGAATTTTACACAGGTAGCTACTCTGAGAAAAAAGAAAAACATGATACCTAGACAATGCAGGAGTAGTTTTAAGCCTAGCTATTCAGACGCAGTGCAGTAACTTCTGGCTGTTAATACTTTACCAAGTGACTAAAAAGATCTGGGTATAAGGACTATTAGTCATCAGATGCATTAAGTATTTGTATGAAAGTGAGGATATGATACAGTAGATGCCAGTATTAGAACCACTCTTAAGGAGTAGACATCAGCAGACATGCCTGGTTGGAATCAAAACCTTTTCCAGATGTCAAAGTCAAATACAAAATGCTCACAGCAAAAATTTTAGGCTCTCCGGTAAAGCTAGTGCATTTTAATGTCATTTGATACAAACATTTATTAAAGGGTGCTTTCAGTCTAAGTTTTAAAACTTGAAAAGGCATGAGAAGTGAAAGCTTGTTGTTTTTACTGTATCTATTTTCATAAGCTTTCTCCATTCTGGACTACCTGGCTACACAGTGTATTTTTGTTTCAATGATGTACTCTGTTTCTGTAAATGATTCTTATTTGGAACCTTAACTTAAAATATCCAGGAAAAAAAAAATGTAAGGAGGAAAGCAAGCCCATTTAAAATATGAAACAGGGTGCCTTGTATCTATTCACAAACATGCAAGGGCCAGCTTATGGTCCTTTTATAGGAAACAAACCAGGCAATGCCAATTCTAGAAAGAAAGAGCAGCAAGTAATTAGTCTACAGATATGAAGAGTCTAATAGCACCCATCTTGGCAACAAGAATCAACTGTAGAAAACCAATCTATTAACATGCATCTCTTTTGTCACTTCTAACTTGTTTTTTCCTACAACCCATCAAATGAAGAATTACAAATTTCCAATTTAATGCTTCCACTAATGGAAAAGTAGGTGGAAGAGGTTGTGTCGTATATTATTGCACAGAGCTCTGGAAAACGTCAGTTGAGAGGCCAACTGTGCTTAGCCTTGCCTCTGGTTTACAATTTACTGAAAAGCCAAGCTTTTCAACTAGTATCTGCTAAAGAACACAGAAATGTCTAAATAATTTATGTATTTTTAAATTGTATTCATTTATTTATTTTGCAAATGAACTGTTCATCTGGAACATTTTCAGCCTTGACTTGGGCTACAAAGGCAAGAGTAAATATAGCCTGGATGTTTTAGAGTGGCCAATCATTGAGCAAGTTTTGGGGAGCTGATACCCAGGTCAATCCAATTTAGATACAGAGAGAACATGCAAACTGCAATGAAATAATGACTGGAGGTAAGGACTGAACCATGGAAATGTAAGAAAATATCTTAACCACTGAGCTGCCATGCTGCCTTCTACCTATGTTATTTTTTTTGTATTCCCATTGCCTCATCCTACAGCACCCTACCCCATGCACCACATCTATTTCTGGGTCTACCGGCCTTATCCAGAACCCCTGGATTTTTTTCTTATGGCCAGGCACTGTGGCAGTGCCTGAAGGCATACTAGATGGTCGGCTACCTTAGCATCTGCTAGATGATTTTTCATTTTTGCCCTACACCATTTTTCTTCCTCCCTTGCAGTCCCTTGGTTGGGTATAGTAGGGTAGGCAAGCTGGGGATCTGCTTGTGTGTCTGTGTGTGTGTGTGTGTGTGTGTGTGTGTGTGTGTGTGTGTGTGTGTGTGTGTGTGTGTGTGTGTGTGTGTTTGTGTGTGTATTTCCAGTGTTACCCAAGAATGGACAATATCAGTATGAAATGCCTGTTTGTTAGTGTTTGATTTACTAAGAATTATTTATATCTTGCAATATGATGTCCTAGAAAATCAGAAAAAAATAAGTACTACAGTAAATCTTATTCAAGGATTTCAATTATTTATAGCCACCATACATTTCTGATGAACCTAGTCTGTTATCATGTTGAATGTCCAAAATATGCAACACTAAAAAGCAAAATACCTGTGAAGACTCTAAGCTTAACAACTTTACTTTAACATTTAGGCAGAATGATGGTATCTAAAATTATTCAGTCTTATGATGAAAATTACTTGGCTCTTACTGGCTGCATCATGCAAGGGACAATGTTCTGTATATGACTCAGCAAACCAATGTTCACTTAGTGACCTAAGCAATAGAGGACCTGGCCAGTGAAAGTGCAACTGAGTGGCCAATGCCAACTGTCTCATCCTGGAAGTAGAGTGTTGGCCCATTCTGCTGGTAAATTGATAGTCCTTGAAGAATTTGTGCCATAACATGCTTCATGAGGGCTTTTTTTTTGCCAAGTACTTCATTTCCATTTGTGATAATTGTAAAAGTACCCATGCAATACAGGAATGGCACAGCAAACCCCCACTTCAGTTAATATGGAGATCAGCTGCTAGAGGTTTGAGGTAGACTTAGAACAGAAGATCCAGTAGCTCCTGTAGGTGAGATGGCTACATTCTGTAATAAGAAGAACAAATGAGCATGGAACATAGAGGTGGGATTAAGGCTGACATGCATGGGGAAAGATGCCTATGCAAAAAAAAAAAAAAAAAAAAAAAAGAAGGTGTTCAACAGTTCAAATATGTGAAAATAAAACCTTCTGGTTACATGTGTAGAGTTTTTCTGTCTCCCACCTTGTAGCTTTAATAACCACATGTTAGTATACCTTGTAGCACATCATGACTTAGGCATGCCAGTATACAGCTTTATTAAATGCTGTTTATCATGATAGCATGAAACAATGAAGTTAAATCTATCTACAACTTTCCTGTAAAACTGATGCAGTGTTCATTTTCTGAAAATGAGTTTAAAAATAATAAACTACCCGATATTTGCATAATGAATTTATCCTTGTACCTTAAAACAGTATTTTGATTGACATTATATAGCAAGGCTAACTAATTTTGTAGAATTTTGAAATTTATTTAATAACATTAATTGCAACCCTGGATGACACATACAGCTGATGTGATCTTAAATATAATAAAATAAACATAAGAAATGAATGGTGCAGCCATTTTCATTTATTTTCTTAATGGTCCTATTTGTTCATAGATAAATACTAGGCTAGATGTCCTTTCAGGCCATAACCAATTTCCCCTTTAGAGCTGCAATTAGACTACCTTGTTTTTTGCAGGATAAGCTATACCCATCCCATGGTCAATAATTATATGTTGAACCAAGCAAGAATAACTGGGATTATACAATGACTTCTCATTAGCATTCAAAAACATGCATGATGATTGGTCAGCCCAACCAGTCTGCCCACTGTAAATTGAGCATATACCAATCAATCTATTGATATACGCTATGAAAGACAGAGCAAAAAGTCAAGTGCATTCTGCAAAATGAAAGAAATAGAAACATACCTCATTTTCCTTGTATTTCTGCACTGTCTCTCCTTAAATATCTGCAGACTGTTGTAACTCTGAACTGTCCAGATTGTCGCAGAATGTCCAGATTTTTCCCAAGTAGTTTTCTTCTTTTCCTCTTTAAAAAATGTAGTTTCATGGCAAGCCACTAGGGATTGGAGTAATTAAATAATGACAGACATTTGAGGTTTAGGCTTCATGTCCGTCAGAAAAATGCATGCTAACACAACCCCCTCCTTCAAGCAACTTACTAAGTCCAAAAGTGCAATAATCTGTCCCTATTTTTGCAGCCGTCTATCACCCTAATATGCTGTGCTTTGTTCAGGTTTCTAGCATTAACACTGGCAGGACTGGGACCAAATAAAAACTTCAGTAACAATGCTAATGTACTGTGCAAGCATGTGCAGTACTTCAGAACATGCAGAAGAACGGGAAATAAATCGTAAGAAATCTACAGAGCTGTTACACAAAGATATTATTTAAGAAAAGTAAGCAATTTCTTTCTTAAATAATGTTATTGTATAATAGCAGTAACCTATGACTGGGTGTGAGTAATGCTGAATTTACCCACACCCAATCATTGGGTAATTGTGTAATCATACCATAGATAATTTGAAGAGACTCGTGCATGGAATTTAATGCATGCATACATTTAGGAGCTGCCTCTGTCCATTATTAGTACAGGGTGCGGTCCTGGGATACATTTTCTATTACCCATCCATAGATTCAAGAAGTGCTTCAATATGGACAGGGTTAAGCTTTGTTTTACGTTGATGGGGAGTCTGTTCCACAGCAGTTTTGTTCTCTGTGAGGTGACTGTCCCTCTAAACCATTCTGTTGATGTTGCAGAAGAGATGTACAGCCCTAGGCTGAATATCTCTGATGTCATTTGACTTGCTAATGTTCAGTAGGTGTATCAGTATTGTTTTCAGGATGTATGTTAGGCACAGGTAATATCTAAGCAGTCTATAGAATACTGAGTATAATGACAGGACTTTGAGTCAGTCCATTTGTACTTATTGTTTAGGCCTTGTATCCATTTACTAAGATGTCTCTTTAGGCGTTCAAACTGTTACAACTGTCTGGACAGATGCATGCCAAAGGAGGCATCATACTCAATGACTGGCCTAATGAGAGATGACTAAAGAGGGACAATGACATCTGTAAATATAGATGCAATCCCTTTCTTTATAAGCTAAGCAATATAGAAGGATGTTCTTACAACAGTGAGCACATTGATCAAAAGCTAGGTCATTGTTCACATAAGTTCCTAAATCCGCAAAACTGGGTCAACTCTTTGGGCCACATTGTCAATGTGGTAGTTCCCTGGGGTAGACAACTTCTTAAAGGATACAATAATGCAATTTCTGGCATTTAGTTTCAGTCCATGATTCTGGCACCAGTTATTTGTTTGGGATAAACCTTCCTGCAGGATGGCTAAGTGATTTAGGGATTCAGTATCTGCTCCTAACTTTCAGGCCTCTGCAGTCTTAGTAAGTCAGAGCCCTTTGATACTGGCTTTTACTTCACTGAATTAGATGCCAAACAGGAGATCTCACAACACCAAACTGTGGGGGACACAACTAGTCACTGGTGTGTTTGTGGAGGTAGCTTCCCCTATTTTGACCTTTTGCATCTTATGTGTAGGCCAGAGTGCAATTCAGTGGGTGATGTAGGGGTTTGTTCCCAGTTTATTTAGGTTTTCTGCCATATGTAAGTAGAGAATTGTGTCAAAAGCTTTGGCCAGGTTAAGGTATACAGTCTGTACTGTTTTACCTTCATCCATTACTTTGGTGACCTTTTCAAAAAAGTCTACCAGGTTGAGTAAGCATGACGTGCCCTTGATGAAATTAAGCTGAGACAGGTCTAGTGATTGGAGATTCCATATATCCTTATTGATTAGTTCCATAAGTCTTTCTATGGCTTTCCATATGGGGACTGTGAGACTTATGGGTTTGTAATTGTTTTGGTCTGTGGAAGGTCCACTTTTGTTGGGGAATGATTGTAGCTGTTCTCCATTTGCTTGGTACAAAACTTGTATGGAAGTTTTGTTGAACAATTTTGTTAGAGGGGGCCTAAATTGTGCTTTGTGCTATTTGAGATACATTAAGGGATTTTGTCAGGACCAACTGGTGCAGTATTTTTAACTTTTGGTGGTACTTTAAGGACTTGCTATTATGTGATAGCTGGGGTAGAGCCATACCTCTCAGTTGTACAGATTTTTGCAGAATGCCCATATTTTGGCCTCATATTTTTTGTCTATTTTTCATAAAATTCTGGTTTTCTGGCAAATTAGTGGTAAATCATTAAATGATTGAAGTTCAAAATTGAGGTCAGGCATTTGACTTTCAGACTTCATATCCTTTAGAAAATTAATGCTAATGCAAAACCTGTTATTCTATCAACGTTCTAAGTTTGTAAAAGCAATATTTAAAAAATTGTCCCTATTTTTGGGCCTTTGTCCCACTTTTATTTATGGCTTTGTACAGATTTCTTGTTCTAAGACGTTGAGAGGTATGGGTAGAGCTTTTTTAAAGGATAGCATGTGAGATAGATGCAGGGGAGAGATTGGTAACGTTCAAGCTGAATTTATTGGCCAGTAGGTTTTTGCTATATCCTGAGGCTCAGTCTAGGTACTAGGTAATCATTCACAATTAGCTCCACACATTGTTATGTTGTACTCATGAGATTAAAAACATTACATAAAAAGGTGGGATTAAGAGCTGACATGCATGGGGAGGAAAGATGCCTATGCAAAAAAGAAGGTGTTCAACAGTTCAAATATGTGAAAATAAAACCTTCTGGTTACATGTGTAGGGGATTTTTCTGTCTCCCACCTTGTAGCTTTAATAACCACATGTTAGTATACCTTGTAGCACATCATGACTTAGGCATGCCAGTATACAGCTTTATTAAATGCTGTTTATCATGATAGCATGAAACAATGAAGTTAAATCTATCTACAACTTTCCTGTAAAACTGATGCAGTGTTCATTTTCTGAAAATGAGTTTAAAATAATAAACTACCGATATTTGCATAATGAATTTATCCTTGTACCTTAATACAGTATTTTGATTGACATTATATAGCAAGGCTAACGAATTTTGTAGAATTTTGAAATTTATTTAATAACATTAATTTGCAACCCTGGATGACACATACAGCTGATGTGATCTTAAATATAATAAAATAAACATAAGAAATGAATGGTGCAGCCATTTTCATTTATTTTTCTTAATAGTCCTATTTGTTCATAGATAAATACTAGGCTAGATGTCCTTTCAGGCCGCAACAATTTCCCCTTTAGAGCTGCAATTAGACTACCTTGTTTTTTGCAGGATAAGCTATACCCATCCATGGTCAATAATTATATGTTGAACCAAGCAAGAATAACTGGGATTATACAATGACTTCTCATTAGCATTCAAAACATGCATGATGATTGGTCAGCCCAACCAGTCTGCCCACTGTAAATTGAGCATATACCAATCAATCTATTGTTATACGCTATGAAAGACAGAGCAAAAAGTCAAGTGCATTCTGCAAAATGAAAGAAATAGAAACATACCTCATTTTCCTTGTATTTCTGCACTGTCTCTCCTTAAATATCTGCAGACTGTTGTAACTCTGAACTGTCAGATTGTGCTTAGAATGTCCAGATTTTTCCCAAGTAGTTTTCTTCTTTTCCTCTTTAAAAAATGTAGTTTCATGGCAAGCCACTAGGGATTGGAGTATGTTGTACTCATGAGATTAAAAACATTACATAAAAAGGCTTGTGATTGTCTTTGCTTGGGCAGATATTTTAGCCTCAGACTTGGCTTTGTTGGATTTCATTAAGCTCCTGAATTGCTTGTTTATTTCAATGAAGAGGGCTATATCATTCTGTGAATTTCTCTTCTTACTTTTGGTAGATGATAGGCCCAGTGGCTGCTTTTCCTCACCTTACAGGTCCACTTTGTCCACCCAGCTGAGAAACAGGCCCATTTACTGCCCTGTGTGGGCAAGAACCTTATATTTCATTCATTCTGAAACGAGGGAAGGAGCTTCACTGACACATCCATTATTCAGTGGACATGGGTGGATGCAAGGGTGCAGGCCAGACTGCTATCCCTTCCCAGTAATATTACCTCCCAGTGGTAGTGTTATCCCTACCCAGTAATATTACCTCCCAGTGGTAGTGTTATCCCTACCCAGTAATATTACCTCCCAGTGGTAGTGTTATCCCTACCCAGTAATATTACCTCCCAGTGGTAGTGTTATCCCTTCCCAGTAATATTACCTCCCAGTGGTAGTGTTATCCCTTCCCAGTAATATTACCTCCCAGTGGTAGTGTTATCCCTACCCAGTAATATTACCTCCCAGTGGTAGTGTTATCCCTACCCAGTGATATTACCTCTCAGTGGTAGTTGGTAAACATAATTAATGGTGCAGCTTGATAATGAACTTTGTCCACCTCAGTCTACCTTTTTGCATGAGATCAGTGAACACTCTCCATTTCTGGATCCCTGCCTGTCTCAGGCCTAGGGTCAGTGGTGTGGTTCACCTATTTCCTTCTTAGTACCAAGATAGATGAGTTGGCATTGGCTGCCCTCTCTTCTCCCATACGTCCCTCCTGGTCCTTCTGGGGTAAAGTGAGAGATTTACCCTTCTATGCCTCATTGATAGGTGTCCACATATATTTTTAAGGATCTTCTTGTAAGTGCTGGTTATGCCATCTTAATATAGCCAGGGGTGACGCAACCTTTTGCTCAACTCCACGAACAACAGCTGACCAAAGACTTGATAATCTGTGCTCATGTATTTCTATGTTTGCTCATTTTCTCAGTAAGTGACTAGTTACTGAAGTGGGTGAAGGAAGAAGTCAGCCTCGGGTTCTATTCTGAAACTCCCCCATATTTATGAATCAGGACTACTAAGTTGCAGAAGCCAGAAACAACCAATTTTTCGGTTAACCAAACATAATTATGTGGTGTTGTTTCCAGTCATAATTCTTAAATGATCCTTCCTCTTCCAATTCTTTTCTATCCTACGACCAAATCTACCTGTGTCGACCTGTCTAGTTAAAACTGTGAGCATCATAGGGTGATGGCAGCTTACTAGGCTAATGGCTCTAGAGCCTTTTTAAGCCCAGCTGTCCATGCCCCAATTTTCCCAGTTTTCGATGCCCATAGGCTAGAATAGCTTTGTTTTCTGCCTATGCCTTAAGGCATCTACAAATTGCCTCATCCATAAGATCCATAGGCTGAACCCACGGGTGAGTTTTATATTCCCCATCCATTGGTCCAAACTGCATTTGAATAGGCTCAGGGAAGAGCTCTGCTTCACATGAATGGGCAGTCTGATACAGAGAAGAGGTAATCTCTGAGACATATACATGTCCCTCCAATATGATTCATTTATGTCACAGATGAGGCTTAGATCCTTAGATTAGGTCATTCTAGTATTGCTTGTTTTGTGAATGTGTAGCAGATCCATCAGGGCAGGATCGGAGAATGCCTTGTAGGTTAGGCATAGATAGCCCATGAGTAATCTGTAGGAGAGTGAGTACAGGGGACAGGGCTTTGAGGGAGGACTGCCTCATCAGTGTGACAAAGTTTGCTATGCTGCCTTGTTTTGGCAAGGGTCCTGGGTTCATGCTGCATTATATAACACACAAAGAACATGATGTAGCATTCAACACGTGAACAATATGCCATTAGCTTTCAAGACTGTGCCGTAACAGAACCCCAGATGTCCCTAGGCAACAGAAACTCTATAGTGCTACATTTCAGGTATTTATTTGGACTGAAATGCACCTCACTGTATTTCCCTTTTCAGTATTTCTGGAGGATTACCAACTATAAGGAGTTAAGACTATATGGTGCAATTTACATCACTTTTATGTGAATGTGATGCATTTGCACTTTAGCAGTCTTTGTCTTGTTTATATCTGTTACTGCACTGCAAGGATTTCACAAAGTCCACCTGTCCAGCCACTCCTTGTTGTCTCTTAATGTGTTTACATGTTCTACTTACCTCTGCTTTATCATCATATGTACAAGCCTTCTTATCTCTATGCTTATATTATTGTGTGCTTAATTTGCATCCCTCCAATTTTCATCATGTCAAGTATCTACAGATGTTGTATATTGTACCTGCTTATGTTCTTTATCCATCTTTTGCTGTTCTTCTCCCTTTCCTCTTGTCACGCATATTGTACTTCCTGTATTATACTAATTCATTACACAATATATGTTTTTAGAATTTCACTATGTGTGTCCAGTGTGTTGGCACTGTGGACATAATATTCATACAGTATATAAAGATTGTGGAATTCACAAGATGATAATATAGTGTTCCACATGTGTGAGACACAGGTACAATAAAGGCAACGCACCCATATTTGTTAAACTCCCATGTCTGTACCTCTATCTGATGGCCGTTTAAGTGGCAACCCTTACTTTCACTAAACAACTCCTATTGCTTAAAAGGTGAGCTATTTGTTTCTATGTGATGTCATTCTTTTTTATTTCATTGTGTATGAATAGGTTTGCTACAGTGCAAAAAGAGTGCACAAAGTGCCTTGTGTGTGCTTCAGCACATGAAAGTGTGGTGTACTCCACCAGTTGGTGGTGGTGTTACTAACATCTCCGAAAATATTCTTGTTACGGATACCTGTGATGCCACTGTCCCCAGCTCTTGAAATGAAGGATTCTGAAGCCAAGACAAACACTTGTGTGTTTCGTTTTATAGCTACATATTTGTGACAGGTGTCCAATGAGTACTTCCATTAACAGCCACTGATATAATATGTCATGTTCCAAGCCCTGCTTCTGTAGTCTGCTTGCCTTTTCCTCTGCCTCACAATTCTGTATCTTCTAGAGCAGTTTCATTTAAATCCATCTATGACTTTGAATGACAGTTGAAAAACAACAGTATGTAATCTATTACTTTTTGTGGCATAGGTCAGTTACACTCTGTATAACTTGTTTCAGGGTCATACCTTTCATGTCATCAAACGTGGGAATGACAAAGCAGTTTACAGTCTTTCAATGGGATATAATTTTGAACCTACCACAATTTTTACTGTTGCATACTTCTGAAGTTTTTGGTTAGACACACATTTTAGTTTATAAAAAACATTCACACAAGATGTAATATGGATAAATCACAACAAAGTTATTCATATGCAAAATTTTGTCCTTAAATCAGAAACAGAGAGCAAAACCGTCAGTGATGGACATTACTAAACTTACAAAAGCTTGATGAAAGGTGGAATCATTAATTTTCCCAACAGTTGACACGTTTGCTTCATACTGTGCACTGAGCCTGTAAATATGTAGCCAGCAGACAAATTATGTTATTTTTTTAAATAGCAGTATTTTTATGACAAAAAATACCAGAAAATGACCATTTTTAACAATAAAGAATAAAAAATAATTTAGTTCTACCAGTTATCAGATGATGGTTTTTTTTGGGAATTGAAATAAGTAGATATTTATCGGGCATCAGAGATCAGTCTTAACTATTTTGTAATGCGTGGAGATAGTGATTACGCTCTGATAGTATTAGTTAAGCAGTACTATAGCACAAGGCTCCCCCTAACTAACTTGTTAAGGTCGGGTTTTGTCTTAGTACTGATCAAAAAAAGACAGATGTAGAATAAAACACACATTTGTTTCTGCCTGCAGTCTGTACCAGTAACATGCCTCCTCCTATAAATGTAGAAAGAAGCTAGAATTACAGGATGGGTGTTTGCCTCCATTTTCTGTAGGACACAAAGTCTGAAACTCGAATGTCATTATTTAGTGACTGCAATCCTCAGTGATTTGTTTAAAAAAACAAATATTTTATAATGAACAGACCAAACGTATGAGGAAAAATCTGGATATTTGAGAGGCATGACAAGGTTAAGTGTAAGCATAAAGGGACTGTGTTACACTGTCTTCCTGACGGCACTTGCTAAGTGCTTCATAGTTTCAAAAGCTGATAAAATACTTAACATTTTGTTCTTTAACACTCATGATGAATTTTATGGCATCTGTGTCTGGAACACATAATAAACAGGTTTTGATTGGTGACCCAATCATAATCCTCTGTGTTGCACTAATGATCTGTATCTTGACTTTAGCTGGTATTAATGCCTTGTGGCAGTAGCCGTTGGTTGAGCTTTTCTGAAGTCTGTGCAATCAAATCCTTAACACAGACTGAGCTTATCCATAGGGGGCATATTCTTCAAAAGACAAAAGTGAATGGAGCATTTATAGAAGATGAAGATGACTAAAATGGATTAATACAAGATGAAAAAGCTACCGAGTTAGCACAGCAACCATGGACATTGGCCATGGGGTTACATTAAATGATTCAGTTCATTTGTAACTTGTGCTTGGTCTCCCATATGAGCCCAGTAAATAGTTCCTATCGATGCCCTGCTGAAGGTCAGGTATTCTTAGTCAATTCCTGTATCTAATTGGCAGAAAATCCTTTCTTTTAACAGTGTGTAGCTCATGCTCTACACACTGCTTATGCTACATGAAGTAATGACTGCAAGCTTACTGGAAAGAAAATAAATAAGCTTTTGACACATACTTTTCATATATTTCACAAGGTGTTTTACAGTACTGAATGTAGATCTTATAAATAGCAAAGCATCATCTAATCTTCTTATGTGTGCAGTACAAAAAATTCAGTGACTGAACTGGTGTCTAGTCAACACCTAAAGACTTCAGGATTTCTGATACTGCTAAGAAAGAGGCCGTATGTCCTTTCCTTATCTAAGGAAGCAGGCAGTTCAATATAAAAGGCATAGCAAAGATATAGTATAACGTTTCCATCTCTGCACCCTCACTATAGAAACCTCTGAAACCCTTTGTTGGCAGAGTGGAATAAGATGTGGGAAATTATATGGGTACACTTAACCCTGATTGTACATGGCTAAGCAGTGCATCAGTCTAACCTAGATGGGCATTATCTAATATAAATGCGTCAAAATAATGCAGATGAGATGGCTACATCCCAGTTCCCAAGATGTCATTCTTGCTGCAGATGCCCTGGGTTTAGAACACATTACAAAGTAATCCGGCTTGGTAATTTTTCTTTTTCTTTTTTTCTTTTTTCTTTTTTTATTCTTTCACTTGAAAATGAAAACTACTATCTGTGTTCAACTATACTAACACTAGATATAACCAAACACATACATGCTGCTATATGAAGAATTCTAAAGACATAATTATATATATATATATCTATATATATCTATATATATATATATATATATATATATATATATATATATGGGATCCATCAATATTTTCGAAGTTTCACTACTTCGAACCCCACAACACAGAGTCCACTTGTTCGAAGTAGTGAAACTTCAAACATTGACTTTGATAGTCACACTACAGTGTGGAATGGGAATATTCCCTTTTCCCCGCTGTAGTGCAATCTTAAGTAGGGGGGTGTAGGGAGTGCAAGGGGTTTGCCCCCCTGCAAAAACATGTTTTAGTGTTTTTTTTTGGGGGGGGGTAGTCTGGGGATCTAGACTTCAGTGAAAGGGCACTTTCATTTAAGTGGACTTTCCCTGAAGTGTAGGGTCTACTGCTCTATTTCGAAGAAGTGCATTTTCGATGAAAAACAGTAGACCCATATATATATATATATATATATATATATATATATATATATATATATATACATATTTATACATATGGGTTGGATACAGTGGAGAGTGGCTGCGGCGGTGCAGCAGTTAGCATTGTTGCTTCACAGCTCTGGTTTGATTCTCGGCTGGGGTGACTTCTGTGCAGAGCCTGCATGTCCCCCCTGCAATCACATGAGTTTTCTCTGGGTGCTCTGGTTTCCTCCCACATTCAAAAGACATGCAGTGGGTGGATTGGACACGCTAAATTGAACATAGGTGACAGTGTGTGCATGAATGACTTGTGTGAATGAACTACTGTGGCAGGGCTAGCTACCTGGTAGTGTCAAACCTTGGCTGAAGATAATTGTCCTATGGAAGTGACACCCTGACCCCATAGGGAAAAGGTGTTGAGGATGGAAGCATATTTATACATATATGTAAATCATAGTCTAAGTGCCAGTAAGTGATGTAAAATTCAAACCTGTTTTGCAAAATGTTATTGAACAGCTGCCATTTTATAACACCCATGCATACACACATACATGTGTGAGTGTGTGTGTGTGTGTGTGTGTGTGTGTGTGTGTGTGTGTGTGTGTGTGTGTGTGTGTGTGTGTGTTTATATATATATATATATATATATATATATATATATATATATATATATATGGGTCTACCTGATAACACCGACATGCCAAAACACCGACAACGAAATAACCAACACGACAAAACCGAAAGAAACCGAAAGTTCAAAAACACGAAACTTCACATGCCCGACAAACCACAATCCCGACAATAAACAAAACAAATACCTTTCCCAAAAAACACGCACACAGCACAAGCTCACCAAAAACCTTACAAACCTACACTACCTCACATAAACAACTATCTATGCACTAACCTTAACCCAAACCCTAACCCTACAGTCTGTCACTATCGCACACTTACCTTACCTGCACCCCAACCCTAACTCACTTAATCCGCCCCTAACCCTCAAGTCCGTCACTATCGCACACTTACCTTACCCGCACCCTAACCCTAACTCACTTAACCCTCCCCTAAACCTAAAGTCCATCACTATCACACACTTACCTGGCCCGCATCCTACCCTAACGTCCAATCTGCAGACCTGGTACCTACTTAAGTGGGCCATGATGAATTATACTCAGAGACTTGCATTTTTACACTCCAGCTGTTCAAATTGTTGCTGTTATGGGGGTGATACAATACTTTATAAGCTGTCATTACCTTTTGCATTTAGTCTTGTCTCTTCTACTTTGAAGCTAATATATAACTAAATCTGATGGGGTTTATTTTTTCCTTTTCTTTTTTCATTTTTTTGGTTCCTAGTTGTATTTTTATTGGTATGTATACCAGTCTGTCTCTGCATCTATGGCAGATTCAAATATATCAATAAGCACCAATGATGTAATTTCCTGGTAAAAGTAACCCATTGAAAATGAGCAGGGATGAACTTTGTTTTATGCAGATGGTAGTTTTGTTCCACAGCAGCAGTATCTTCTGTGAGATATACCTATCCCTCCAAACCATTCCATTGATATTGCAGAAGAGGTTTAGATCCCTAGATCAACTATTTCTCATGCCATTTGACTTGTTGATGTACTGATGTAAATCAATCAGTAATGGGTCAGAGGATGTCTTGTATGCTAGACGCAGGTCACCTCTTACCAGTCTGTAGGATGCTGAGTATAGTGACAGGGCATAGAGATATTCCATGTAGGAAATGTTGTTTAGGCCTTGTATCTAGCTAGTAAGATATCTCGTTGGGTGTTCCAGTTATTGCATGTGCCTGGAAAGATGCATGCCAAAGGGGGCATAATATTCCATGACTGGACTGATGAGGCCATACCCATACATATATACATAAAAGTTAGCTGGTCAATGCCAAAAATGCAATCACCAACAAATGATTAGAAACAGTCTTGCCACCTAGCTGAGCTGTGAAGGTTAAGTGTAACAATTCCATGTGATACCTTACAGAAACTCTGATATCACACAGATAAATAGCAATGCTCTTATTATCAATGCTAGTGATAAAGAAACTGTAATTGTGGTGAACATTGCTGTATAGCAGAAAAAAATTACAGCTTTTGTCCAACAAAACTGGCAGGACTCTAGCAGTAGATAAGATGCTAGATGCACTGATCTCCCTAATTCTTTAGGATATGGTTGTCTTTACAAATCAAAATTCCACAGCAAATAAAGTACAAGTCAACATTTATTGAACTGGACACAAAAATGATTTTGAAAAGGAATAATTCTTTATTAGAAAAAAAAAATCCAAGAGTTAGAACCTAAACTCTTCAGATGTCACTATTTTCCCCTTCTTGAAGAGTGCTGAGTGACGACCTTTACCTAATATATATATATATATATATATATATATATATATATATATATATATATATATATATATATATATATATATATCAATCATAATGTTTGATCTGGTCCTGTTTAAAAAACTATACCTGGATGCACCACTAGGGGAGTCAATACCAGATTTAAGATCAACCTTAAAAGTAAATATAAATGGGACTTCAGCTGTAACTTTAAGTCTACTTAACTGCTCTAAAGTACAGGGTACAAAGATTGCTTAGAAATGAAGTAAATAAATAGCACAAATAGGTGAAATCAGATAAAATATTGGAAGAAACAATATACCCTAGAACAGCTGATGGCACTTACTAAAGTCATCTAAAACAAGACATAAATAATTCATCCCACATCTCCAAAAGGAAGATCAAATATATTAGTTTTAAGGCATTTGTAGAAGCTTTCCAGTGCTTGGCATTGATGAAGCCAATGAGAAAGAGGCTTTGCAGTGTAAACAGGTGGCCATGTCAGTCAATGATGTTCCAAATGGACTCTGTGTGTAATGCACCTAGCTTCATCAACTCCTGAGTTGTATTGTAAAAGTAACAACTCTGGAGATGCATGGCTTTTAATTTTCTATGAGCTCCATGATGTTTATGAGCACATGCTGATTTAAAATGTTACTAGTTTTACAAGTGGGCCCAATTCCAAAAGAGTTGCACTCAGTGTAAATGACCACTTTTTTCTTTTAGAATCTAGTACCCAGTGTAAGCCTGTTTATAGACTGAAGTAAGTCACTTACAGTGACAGTAGCTCTTTTGGAAACCGGCCAGTGTGATTATATACACACAATCCAGTGAACATGAAACTATTAACTGAAAACAGGTTGCAAACCAAGCAGATGGATTCAACCACACATTTAAGGACAATTGACAATTAATTTAATAAAATAAAAATAGGCTTTGGTGCTAGATAATAACCATCTGGAGCATCAAATATTGAGATGAGATTCTAAGACAGAACTGGAATCTCTTTTTTGTTTTGAAGGTTATGTGGAAACATTGGGTTCTGATCCACAGTTAGTATACAGAAAAAGAAAAAAAACATTAAACAATATCTTGAAAGTGACTACCATATTATGCAGTCTTTCACCCATAAAAAAGTAGGGACATACAGATGTGAGCTTTGCAAATAGTGCAACTAGATTATGGTGGGGCATGAGGTCACCATAAACAATGTGTTGATAAAAACACCATTTCATTCTGATTGTAAATCAATTGTCATTGTTTTCATGGCTTTAAGTCAACAATGCCTGTGTTTTTTATTTGGACAAAGCCCAAAGAAGATTTCAAGAATGCATACATGAACACCTGTCAGACACTAAGAAACAAAATGTAAACAAATCCCTTGCTAAACACATATTAAAACATCCTGGGCACCACTTTTATTTTATGGGTATTGACACTGTTAGGGAAAATCCTAGACAGGGGCCATGGAAGGTTTTACTGGAAAATAAGGAACTGAGATGGTAAAATCCTGCGTGGTGGTTTCAACCTGCTCCGTTCACCCTCACTGAGCTCGGGCTCACTCCACTCCCCTACCCTACCCACAATTCCCTCCCAACCCCAGTACACATACATTTATTTTAGCCATAGCCACACATACCACCTTGCAACCAATCCCACTTAGTCTTTTCACCCTTTCATATATTAACAACCCCTACTACCTACACTTGAATCTCCTAACCAACCATGCTACATAGCACACTACTACACTCCTCACTATGCTAGCTGCTAAACACATACCACTCTTCCTCACTTTAAACTCTCTTCTACTCCTACTATACATTCTATCCTCATATGAGAACACTTTCAAGCACTCAATGCAACCACCACACCATACCTATAGTAAACGTACAGCACAGTCACCACTAGCCTATTGCCCCAGCTCTCTTTTACACAACTAATACTGACCATCACATATTCAAACTCCTTCCACAACTAAGGCCACCACCTCTCTTAGATTCTCCAAGGTCCATAAGAAAATCACCAAGCTCCTTCAACACATACACAAACAATTAACACTGGCAGGTGACATCCACCCCAATCCAAGCCCCAATAATTCACATATAATACAATCCAACCCTCCCCAAAATAACCTTACTCAAATTCACCATAGGAAAAACTCATCTTGCCTGTTCCTCAACATTAATTCTCGTAGTATAGCCAACAAAATCCACAATCTACATGCTCTACTATCCTACTACTCCCCAGGTATAGTTATTCTGACAGAAATATGGGTAAAGCCGCATATCAGCAACAATGAAATCAGCTCCCTAGGTTACAATATCCTAAGAAATGATAGAACAGATATAAAAGGAGGTGGCATAGACATCCTATATGAAGACCATCTAGCAGTTGCTTTCTTGCATACCTCCCCTCCAGACCTCAGAAATGCTGAGCTAATTATAGCCAAACTTACCATCGACCCCGACAAACACCTTAATATAGTAGGGGGGTACATCCCACCAGGTAGCAACATCCCCACTCTGGAAAATCTATTGCAATAGTGTATTATATCCCTCCCTCGAGAAACTATCTTGCTGGGAGACTTTAACATAGACTGGCTTCTATGTTCCTCCCCAAATCCTACTATGCACATCAGCCTGTACAGCTATACCCAAATCATCTCAGCCCCAACCAGGACTGATAAAACCCCTAAAAGTGAATCCATACTGGATTGGATACTAGTAAATTCTTCCCCCCTAGCAACCCACTCAGGTAGTCCCCTGATAACCTAAGTGACCACTGCCCAACATTTCTCTTAAGAAATTGAAACCAAATACCTCATCCAACTACTTTCTGCACAATCAGAAACAAAAAAACATTTTAACCTGGACAAATTTATCTCTGATCTTAAACACTGTCTCTGGGAACATCTCAAACAACTGCCATTAGACAAGGCAGTAGTTTCCTTCAGTAACACCTTCCTTGAGATACTCAATACCCATGCACCAACTAGACATATTAGAGTAAAAATCCAACTATGCACCCTGGTTAACTACAGAAACTAGAGTAATACTCAAAGACAGGGACAAGGCCTGGTTACAGTTCCATAAGAACAAAACCAGCACCAATAAACAACTTATCCTGGAACTTAGAAACAAAGCAAAAAAAAAAAAAAACTAATCAAAACCGATAAAACTACCTAATACCACAACATCCAAATCAAACATCAAAATAACCCACAAAACTTCTGGGCAGCAGTCAACAGTCTGTTAAAATCAGATAAAACTACCACACCTGCACCCAATTCAACTGACTGCTGTGATAGTATTGCCACCCAGTTAAACAACTACTTTACAGAATCCATTCAGTCTCTAGCTAATAATCTAAATAACACTACAACTACCCCCAGAAGCAAACCACAATGCCCCCACAAAATTGTGATAACCCTCTTCAAAATAAAACCAGTCACCAACCATCACATCAAAAAATTACTAAGTAAACTAAAACCAACCACTTTAGCTGTCGATAACCTCCCTGCAGACTATCTAAAACTAGCATCAGAGACAATCTGTTACCCAATAACCATACTTATAAATATATCCATCACTGAGTCATATGTCCTCACTATCTGGAAAATATCACAAATCATACCCTTGCACAAAGGAGGCAGTTCCTGTGAACTAACTAACTTTTGCCCCATTGCCATCCTCTCCTCCATGTCTAAAATCCTTGAAAGAGTCATTCACTCACAACTCATGCATTATCTATTAACACACAACCTCCTATCACACACACACTTCCGCCCTGCCCATAGCACAACAACAGCCCTTATATCCTTCACAAACACTATTAATCTGCTCAGAAACAACTCCCAGATTGTCTCAGCAATATCTCTGGACCTGTCAAAAGCTTTTGACATGGTAAATGACCCCAAACTCATAAAGGTCCTCTCCTTCCACAATCTCAGCAATACAGCTATAGCATGGTTCCTTAGCTACTTAACTAACTGACAACAAACTCTCCTTTGGCAAGAATACTTCTCAGCCTTCCTACCAGTCACCTTAGGAGTACCCCAAGGCTCCATCCTTGGACCCCTTCTTTTCTCCCTATTTACTAATCACCTCCACACTGCAGCCCCCCAAGCCAAAATCAAATATGCTGATGACTCCACTCTGATCTGCTGTGCTTCTTCCCTTAATGACCTGCAATCTGTCACCCAAGACACCTTTCAATCTGTTGAAACATGACTAACTCCCAACTTTTATTAAATCCCAATAAAACTAAACTTATGCTCTTCTACCCCACTAAAACCCTCCCCACTCATTACACTTTCAGATCATCTCTAAGAACAAAACCACAATTACTCCTACCCCATACCAAACTTCTAGGTGTTATTATCAACAATAACCTGAAATTTAATCTTCACATAGACCAGTCCTTAAAAAAGTACACAAAATGTGGTCTCCTTTACAGAAACAAACATTACCTAACTAAAAATACAAAAAGTACAATTGCTAGAACACACCTGCTATCGACACTTCTATACGCATCCCCTAGCCTAACAAACCTCCATAAAACCGACCTCAACAAGCATGAATCCTGCTATAACAAGATCTCCAAATTTGCCACAAAAGCCAACTATAAATCCCACAACTGTCAATCTCTCATGCAGCTGGACTGGCTAGAACTCCCCCTCTTACTTCAATTTAATCAACTAACCCTAGCCCACAAAATCCTCCACCATCCAGAAAAAAAAACAGCCCTTAAAAATCTAATCCAACCATACTTAGCATCCAGACCCCATCACTCAAATAACAATCTACTCCTCCAAGTCACCAAAGTAAAAAACTCAGCAGGTGAAGCCCTATTCTCCTACTATATTTCCAAGCTCTGGAACACTACCCAGCCCACATATTAATACCTCCTCATCTAAGCAGTTTAAAACACTCCTAAAAACCCACCTTACAAACTCTTGGCTATGTACCTACCACAGCCCTGGCTAGACTCCTTACCACCCCCTTAGTACATTTCCTCAAACATAAATCTTAACTTCCCCTCTATCTATTACCTATGTTTGATCTTATCTATACTTCCTTTCTTAATAACTCATCATAATGAAATTAAGTGCAACCCCTCAGTATGTAACTCACTCATATGTTTCATCACTGTTGTAAATAGTGCAACCCCTCAGAATGTAACTCACTCATATGTTTCATCACTGTTGTAAATAGTCTTACAAAAATTTCTCCTGTTCAATCTCCTGTATAACTATTAATTTTGTAATGTATTACAAGTGTAATTACTTTATCCCCAGGATTCACGAATCCTCCCTGTAAGAGTAGAGTAGTCTTACATGGAAACGCCAGTGTAAGAGTTAGACGGCAGTGCACCATGCATATTAATGAGGGCGCTCTGCCTCAACTCAAAGGCTAACATGGAACATGCACGTGTGTAGGGGGCATGTCAGACTGCCGAGCAGTCCAAAAATCCACACCCCTGCAAGTCTCACAATTGGGAAATGTCAACTGACATGAGCAACTCCGCTCAAATGTGTACATACCCAACACTAAACTCCCCCACATTCTAAACCCTAGTACAATAATAAAATGTAAAACTTTCTTTTTTTTTTATTATTCCCAATATAGCTGCCTGTATTTGCGCATGTTTGCGTGTGTTTGCCCATTGCTTAGCTACAGTTAGCAGTTAAGACATCGAAGAGGATAATAAGAAACTTATATGCATATTAAGCAAAATAGCAATAGCGTAGTGGTAGAACCTTTGCACTAAGAGGAGGCATTCCCGGTTCAAGTCCCACCACTCCCCTTTTTATTTTCTGTTGAAAATCTGTATATGAGATGAATTCCTGACATTTATCATTGAAATTTTAGTAAAAAGCATTGAAATGGCCTATGTAGTAGTGAACAAATTATTTATATATATATATATATATATATATATATATATATATATATATATATATATATAAGAAATTGCAATGGTTATGCATACTGATGAATGCATAAGTAATGTATCTTAAGCAATGTGAAGCACTGCTAAGCAACGGTTACCAGTATTAAGCACATTTCAGTATAATTGCTCATAGCTTAGCACTGCTTTAACTAGTGCAATAGCTTTGCGCAGAGCTGCGCATCGCAACAACTAGCACAAACAGAACATGTGTGCGCGTAGCTGTGCACCACACTAACCAGCCCAATGTAGAGCAATGTAGAGCAACATCGGGCAATGTAGAGCAACATTGAGCAACGTAGAGCAACATCGGGCAACATAGAGCAACGTAGAGTAACGTCGGGCAAAGTTGTGCAAAGTCGGTAAAACATAGCCACACCTCCTAGCCGGTCTGGCCAGTAGTGAAATAAAAAGCAATGACAGGCCTCTAACCCAGGATACTGTGCACCATAATCACAATACTGAACCACTAAGCCATAACAGCTTTTCATAAGTATGCACTTTCAACACACACATACATATCAATGTAAGTTTACCCACTGCTAAGCAGGTGTACCTTCAGCTGTGTTTTTTCAAAACTGGCCAATCACAAATAAGTGCGGGAAATGATGCATATTTAAGCTCCATAGGTGGGAATACTAGCCATAACTGGTTGTAGCTCCCATCTGCAGGCAGCAATGGCCAGTACTGGAGAGAGCTCTCATTTTTGAGCGCAACGTTGGGGCATTGAGGAGTCAAAAGTAATGGTTTGGCTCCTTGTCCATAATCATGAGGAAAGACTCCTGTGGGGCCAGTACCAGGGTATCCAATACAAAGCGGAAGCCTGGGACTGTCTAGCTCATGAACTCACCAGTGCCACAGGTGTCCCTCGGACTGATGAGCAGGTCAGACACCACCACACAGACCTGAAAATATGCAAGGTAGATCAACTGGACCAGCGGATCCAGGAGGCCCATGAGATGGGAAGTGCCCCACTACTGAGTAAATAGCCATGGAATTAAGTATGTAAGATCTGCTATTCTAGTGTATGCTATGGATAGGTATGTCTCAATATCACTTCAATTACTTCACAGCTGCAGGTGTCCGTGCTACGAATCAGCAAGCCTATCCAGATAGGCTGCTAATGCTGCACCACCAGGCAGGTTAGTAAGTATTCTGCTTGTACTGTTATGTAAAATAAATGAGAGAGCCTGAAAAAAGTGTTTAAATACAATAAATAAAGGTATAATAATTCTCTAATAATTATTCTGCATGTACTGTTATATAAAATAAATGAGAGAGCCTCTAGAAAAGTGTTTTAAGTCTTTAATAAAGGTATAATTCCTGGAGTGTGTCTGTGTCATTTTCTTTGATGTGTTGTTGTACTCTTGCATTATAGAAATAGTACTGTTGTATTAAGCACTGTTAACACACAGTTGAGTAGGCCCATATAAAGTGGATGAAGGGAGTGCCAGCAGCTTTTACGCATATTCACAGTCCTCAACTGTTGGTTCATGCCCAGCATGTACAGGTTAATCTGGCACATGAGTAGCTTGGTATTGTGCTCCCCAGAAATGTCATTGTGCTGGCAGAAATGTAGGGAGCTGTTAAGATATAACTAATAATTTCACCTAAACATATCTAGATAAGTATATGAAAGTAGAGCTGTCAGTGTACCATCTCAGCAGTAATGTGTCTGAGCAACTCAGAAAATATGTAGCAGTAACATCTGCATCCCAGACAGTTTGTATGTCAGATACAGCCCATGTATATAAAGATCTAGCAAAACCCATTTTACGATCTAAGGACAATGGTGTAGTGTAATAATACATGTAGGGGTCATATAACTGCAGTCAATAGGAATGTAGTGTAAACTAGAAGGATATATAAGTTGTTAATGGAGCTTTCATTTTCCACCCTACTGTATGTACATAACAAATGCAATTCCACACCTCAATGGGTATGTCTAATCTCAAAACATCTGTTGGGACATATGTCCTATTGGTTTATAAATATCTGCAATTATTTCGATGCATGTGCCCTGTTTGAATACCACAATATTGGTGGCCTGTTGCCATCAATTAAACCTGCATGCTGTTGTAATGTCCACTGTTGTCCCATATATGCATGTGTCATGCTTGCTGTTCAACTGTTGGAACTCTGGTGTGTTGGGTTAATGGGAATACTTCTGCATGCTGTTATAACTAATTGGGAATGCTGTTGACTGTTACTAACCCATATTTTCATTAAATCCTCCTAAACATAGAACGTATGGGAAGGCCGGTCCCAGCAGACCCACCTGTCCCACCTCATCTGGCGATGGCACCTGGCACTAGCAGGTCCGGTGCCCAGCCTGGGACCTCCCCCTCCATTGGCCCTATGCCACCTTCAGGTGGAAGCGCTGCAGGGGATGGGGCTCATCCCCCCATGCAAGTGTGGGTGGAGGAGGGCCACCTATCACCCTCAAAACGGTCAGGGCTATGCTGTGTAGGGAGATCGAGCTTTCTGTTGCTGATCCTCTATGCCAGCTTGAGGCACGAGTGGTGCGGCTCACGGGTGAGCCTGCCCCTCCTACACAACCCCCAGCACAGCCAGCCTCTGGGCTGTGAAGGTGCAGTGGTGACTGCCCATGGGTGGGGATATCAGTTCCACTGTTTACCCTCTGTGGGCTCATGGGCTTGCGATTTCCCAACATCCTCCCCGTCAATGGTGTTCACCCACCACATGTCATATTCTGCCCCTGTATGCATCTTGTTTGTCTTGTCTGTTTACCTCCCCAACCTATCTCCCCAAATATACCTACTTCCCCTACCCCACATTCCACTATCACCTAAAAAAAAAGAAAAAAAAGGGCAATCTGCTCCCAAAAAAAAAATTACGCCCCATACATAGCTGCCCATTTTGCACACATGTCCGCTGGACACATAAACTGATATTTAATTGGCAGTACAACATACTTTGTTGTCCTCACCGCTCTCACAGGAGTTGAAGGTTTCATATTTCCCTCCAAAGTTATTGCATATGTACAGCTGTTGCTGTTAAAGAAATGGGCAGCTATGGGCCTTCCCTACACCTGTCCTGCACATCCCGAGCTGTTTTCCCTACTGTCTTTCCCTCTTTGTGCCCCATCTTCACCACTTTCCTATTTCCCCATTTTCTTTTCTTTTAAAGAAATGAGCGTGGGGGTTAGCGGGAGTAAGCACTTTTAAGCAGTAGTTAGCAGGTTTGTGCGAGTGTGCTCCTGTGTGCGCTTGTGTGCGCTTAGCTAAGCATCGCGCAAACCCGCTCAAACCCACTTACAACTGCTTAAAAGTGCCTTAGTCACTCTGTACATCAGGGCCCTTGTTCTGCTCAGCAGCAAAATAAAACACCTCTGTCACTCTCGAACCCCAGACCTTGTACACACTAGACTGCATGAAGTACCACTAAGCCATGGTAAACATACAACAAATTGGTGCTGAAATAAATATATCATGCATCAGAATGAGTGAATGTAAAGGACAGATAGGAATGCCGTAACACAAATCTTGTTCTGTGGATCTTTACCAGCAGTTCTTGTGGAATTGCATTACATGACTGTGAAAAGAGAACCAGCCATTCTAGCAGGAAATAATGTTACAGCAGCACTTTACAACCCCCACACAGTATCATAGCAGGGCAAACACTAGCATATCTAATTAGGGCAGAGGCCATACTTCCCAACTGTGACTAATTTTCAGACATGTCCCTGATTTTGAGACAGGTTTTAGCTGTGTCCCTCTGAATCCCTCTGAAAAGTACTGACATTATGCAGAAAGGTGGGAAATTACACTTAATGAATAATGACAATAAATAAGAGTTAGACACTGCTTGTACTTCAGGAAATGTGTATTAATCCATATGCTCTGGTTCTCTCAAAGTCTCAACTTAATGTCTGTAATATTTTAAAGGTGTACCTCACTTTTACCTACTTTTCCCTGAGTCAGTTCAAATATGTACCTGAGTGTTTGAGAGGCCTGGCAGAGGCAGAAAGACACAGGCATATCAGCTATTCTGCTGTTACACACTGTGCAAATAGCTTTGGAAGGAGTTCCAGAAGCATACCCTTATGTAGGAGAACAACACTGAAATACCAAGGGATGTAGTCATGTACTGGTAGCAACCAACTGTGACAATGCCATTGTTCCTATGCTGAAAAGACTGGTGTGGTGCACAGACAAAGAATAACAGGCTAACCTCTGGCTATCATCTGACTAGGTGCACAGTTGGGAGCTATGCAGACAGACTACTTGCCTTGATAAACTAACAGCTACACAGCAACCCTTTAAGTCCAGCAAGATAAAGTTCACACATTAATACATAATGCTCTCTGTCCTTCTGCACCCCTACCCAAATGTACACTATACCTGTGTGTTCAGGGTCTACCAAGGATGTAGGTAGGCATACTCAGTACTGAAATTTGCCCAGTTTTCTTGAGCAGCCTGTGCTAATGTCAACACTAAAAAAGTACAAACTGTTCAGAAGTGAGTAAATTAATATTCACAGTATAGCAGTTCACAAACAGTTCATGTGCCAAATGAATACATCCCAATAACTACATTTGTATGGCAGTTAATTGTATAAGTAGAAAAGAAACTACATACTCCCATGTATCTTGTGTTAGCATTTGTAGGGGTGAGTACAATTCTACACTGACAACTGTGTAGTGGAAGTGGCAACATTCAGGACTGAGTACAACATTTAAATCACTGGCTACACCCCTAGCTTCAGATATAAGAACTATACCAACCTTCTGACTTACACAACGGTGTCCACAGCAGACAAGCATGGGCCCCATTTTGGAAAGCTGAAAGGGCTATGCCTACCTGACATAGCAATTTATAGCATTGGGTTGCTATGACAGTGAGTACTGCAATTACCACACAGCAGGCTGCATGCAATTACCAAATGGTGGCCACTAATTGGTGCAGAGGCCATCACATGCACATGTTCAGATACCTTTAAAAGCAGGCTGTCCTTGCTGGCCACACATGCAATCATCCCTTTGCAGACACTGAGAGAGAGAGAGAGAGAGAGACAGAGACAGAGACAGAGAGAGAGAGAGACACACACCCACCCACCCACACCAGCCGAAAAAAAAAAAAAAAGGCAAAGACGCAACGAACTGAAAACTACGAACACATACAAAGGAAAGGTATGTAACAGATATGTATTTACTGGCATGTAGTAGATGTATTTGAAGATTACTCTACATACTTTGAAACATCAATATGTGGTAGCAGTACGTATCTATGTACAGATGCCCTGCATAACTACTGCCATGGACAAATCAGTGTGTAGCTGTGTGCAGTGGGACATAACTGTGATAAATGTAGCTCAGCATTAAATGTCAAACATCTGAACCATGTTTTCTGTGTTCTGTACAGTAGTGTGGACAATGGCTGTTTGGGGGAGTAGCGCATACAGCTATATAACCATGGATGTGACAGAGTAACACATGCATGATAGTCATATCAACGTGTAGCTTATCATTGGCAACTGCTGTACCAGGCTAGTATGCTAATCTAGCATTTGCAGCTATGTATACACCCTCAATATTACTGCGTGCTCACACGTGACATCTGTTCATGTTGGAGCAAGGCCCAACAGGTCAGCCATGAGGTCCAGGGACTTACAACAGTGTGGACCTTGTGTGTGTATGGCACACACATATGGAGAGATATATCTGTGTCAGATATATTATCATCTGTACATGTGCATAGAGCAAGGGACATACTGCAACTATTTATGAAGGGAGGTCATATATATGTTGGTGAAGGTTGTTATGTGCATATTTGTATGTAGGTAGCAGTGTGTGGCAAACAACACTGCATACAGTGCTGGTATATGACATGTGGTGGTTAAACACTGTGGGTGTGATTTGTTAGGTTTGCAGTGTTGCAGCCATTGAGGCCTGCTAAAGCCACATGGGCTGAGAACACCTTCAATGCATTTCGCACAAGACTGTGCAATATCATTACATAACTGTATATCTCACATACTTCGCATAATTGATATTCCCACCATGAAAGGTGTACTGTATATGTGCCTATATGCATATCTATATGTACACCAATGGATGTTCATATGTATGTGTGTGTATATATATATATATATATATATATATATATATACATACACACACACACACACACACACACATATATATATATATATATATATATATATATATATATATATATATATATATATATAGAGAGAGAGAGAGAGAGAGAGAGACAGAGTCATATTTACTGCGGCAGATGTCTGGTGACAAAGTCATGGCCTCAAGCTCAATGTCGGAAATGTATTGGCATCCCTTTTGCTAAAAACTCTATACCCATGAACTACCACATAGGTGGTAGTCGACTTAACACTGAAAGTGTGATAATAGACCATGGGACACAGGTGGACCGTAGTCTCCCCACTTGATAATCACAGTGCCACACTAGTCATGTAATCTGTCTACATGGCACACCTCATCACAAAAGCTGTGTCATCCAGGGAAAAAGAGGTTAGTGTTCCCCTCTACTCATCACTCACAAAACCCATTATAGAGTACAATGCCCCTTCTGGTATGTACCTCACAAGACATCTACAGCAACTGGAAAGGCCACAGACATACTTCACAAAGAGTAATACTGTCCTCAAACAGATGCCCTATGCAGACCGTCTCCCAAAACCACAGCTAGACTGTGTCGCATACCGGCAACCCACAGGTGACCTCTGCCTAACATACAAAGCTATGTCAAACCCAGAGCTGTTGGACATGCTCCACGTAAACAGATCACAATCCTTATGAGCTTCATGCTCTAGGGACCTAAACCTTGTCACCTCAATTAAAAGAACACGCTGGAGGGATAGATCCCTATCTCAGAGACATCCCATACTCTGGAACAAACTACCTAATAGTAAACAAAGCTCCTCAGTAGCACTTGTCATGAATAGTCTTGATGATTGGATGGGAGTTAGGAATTATACCCTGGGAATCACCTCTGTGGCTCTGCTTGACAGGGGCACATGAAATTAAATTACTTGGGTGTCAAAGGCCACGGTACCATCTAGTTAGGCTTCTATAGGCCCTAGGGCCAATAGCCTATTACCTACCTATGAACCAATACACACCCACATGTACTTGTTGCAACAATTGCTATGTGAGGTTGACTGAGTGTGATGGTGAATGTGTTGGTGAATGTGTCACAGTTGTGTATATGTGGGATAGCTTAGTGGGAAACTGTTTCTGTCATGGTATTATGTGTCCTAGCTCTAATCCCAGCAAAATATGTATATGTTATTGCTAGCCAGAAAAAGCAGTATGGCATATGGTCTGACGTAGTCCCTTTGTGTTAACTGGGGTGTGCTATTGGAGGGTAAAGCAGTACATGCATGTTCATTGATTGGTACTGCTGGTGAATCAAACCCCTGTATGAACTGTAGTACTACCTGAAGCTGTAGGCCTAAACAGCACAGTATGGTGTATGTCCACATTGCTTGGAAACACTGTTTTGTGTGTTCCCTGTAGTCCTCACAGATTACATACCTCAGGCATAAGGGTTTGTAAGCACTGACACACAGTACTGTATGGTACACACGTAAAGCTCATCTGGGTTGCCATACCTTTGTGTCCTGTATGTATGTCTGATGTGTGTGTGGGTATGCCTGTAACATGGCCCTGGTCATATGTGTGTTACAGGATATAAGTGCGTATCTAGCAACATGTATAGTCCAGTACAGCAGTATGCCACCTATATTGACGAATGTGCACATATTTTAGGCAGGGGGTTTCCATCAACAACTAGTGTGGTATACTGATAATACTGTAACTGGACTTTACAATCATTGCAATGGATTACATATTTCTTTATGCATTAGCTTGATAGATACCTCCTGTGGCTAGGTGGTGCATTGTGTCACATACAGTGTGCCATGTACTGTTGCATAGTCTTACATAGTGGTTTCTCTTTGCTGCTGTGCAGAAAATGTTTTAATATATAGATCATGTCAGGCACTGTCAGGCAGTTGTGAGTTGAGCACTGATATGTGGTATTGAAAGTGTGTATCCACTGACAAACAATAGTTTGCTATTTATGGCAGTTCAGTGATATCTGTACTTTAGAATGTTAAGTGTGCCACATGACTTGCTCACACATATTGTTTCATTGTCTTCCAGGGTCATGGCCCACCATCACAACCCTGCCTATAGTCATGCAGAGGATGAAATACTAACCACCTGTCTCATCCAACACTACACCCTGCTATTATCAAGAACCAGCCAGGACCAGCATGAGCAGACTGCACTGTGGCAAGATGTCCATAGGATACATGACATAGGCATGCATAACCAAACATATGCGCAGGTATGCCATCACTGCAGTGATTTACTTAGACATGTCCAGCAGCATGTGTCTGATGTCCGTAGGCAACAGCTTGACACAGCTGGTGGGGTTGCCACCCATCCCCCCTCACCAGAGTGGAGGAGCTGCTCCTGAGCCTGGGCGCTCCCAGCCAACAACAACAACAGCACACATGTATCACCATGGAGGCCTGAGCCCCCCAGCAAGTTCACATGGAGCGTGCAGGTAACATGGCATATCTGTAGACTACCGTTACCTCTATTGTTAGATCATGCATATGTGAGATGTGCACTGTGTAGTTAGAAGATGTGGAGCCTGGTATTGTTCAATACTGATAATTTGGAGCATGATGTGTAGGCCTGTGACTGTCAACCGTTGTGCTACTGTAAGATTGCAAACCCACAGTAGCAATGCCACAGTTGTTGCCACTGACAAACTGTTTCATATCCTTGTAGGTCCCTCTGGTTTGACAGCAAGGCAGCAGACCCATGCTGGTGAGTGTGTTCTACATTTAATATTGCAAATAAAATGTGCATGTCATAGGTGAGGTGTAGGCCATGTACACATGTAACACACCTACGCATAATGCATGCTGTGCATGTTTGCTGTGAGACTATGCACATCTCAGTAACATGAGTAGCTGCCTCAAACACATGCAATACACAGAGCATCCCAAACAATTGTGGCTACACTATAGTGGACCTTGGATAGGCAGTCAATACACATGAACACGACATGCAGAACTCCGTCATACGCAGTACATGTTAATATGCTACACATGGCGTATTCAGACACATGCTCTAAGGTCACACTCCAGTATCCCAAATGTCATCCACGCAGCACACATAATATACCTGAGGTGTAGAGGCCTATCATGGGGCAGTGCGACTCTCTTCAACACACAACACGTTCATGTTAGGCAATGCTCCCTATTGGGCACCTTACAAACCCATGTAACAACTGGCTGTGAAATAGTGAATGTAGCCATGGTACTGCAGTTCAGGTACAGCATGATAGGTGCCAGTCCGGCACACATTAGTAGCCTTGAATGACCACATGATGGTGCATGATGATGGCTCATGGTACTACAAGCCATCCAGTTACAGTAACCACAGTACTACACATGGCATTCATTGCTATACACCTCAATGTTGTGTGTGTGTGCAAACATATGCACCTATACACAATATGCATAGCAATCACCATTTGCACAAAGTGACACATATATGTCTTGTAATGTCATTGAGTGTATAGGTCACATGGCACACGGGTATGTCTGATGTTTAATGTTGCAGTTGTGTTGTAGCATGCCATGTCATGGTTGGCACTGGCATGCCCACAATATGTTCTACACACACCATAACTACTGTACAATGGTTATGTTGAGAAATGGTATTCCATCAGGTATACATGCACCATTCATCCTGTGTGTATACATGGCATGCATGAGCTAAACCAGTATCCACAATTATCTGCTAAAGACACAGACACTCTAATCAGTAATGGATATCTATGTGACACACAGATAAGCATCCAGCCATGGTATGTATACCTGTGAGTGATTGTGCACAGCACATTGAAGAGCTTGTAATACTTGCACAGCAATGTTGTGTCCATGTACACATTGTGTTCCAGGGTGAGGCCAATCACTGAACAACAACACACATGCATCAAAGCCATGTATACTGTTTTTAGCAAGGACTGTCTATACTCGCACTGCTGTTGAGCAACACACGTCCTGCATGCTGACACGTGTGATATGACTGTTTGTCTTGTGATACTGTACCCCACCATCAACTGCTATTGAGTATGTTCTGGATTGCTGGTGGTGTGTGTGTGTGTGTGTGTGTGTGTGTGTGTGTGTGTGTGTGTGTCTTTGCTTTAGCGAAGAGTGTATTTGTGTGCATGTGTGCATGTGTTCATGTGTTCATGTGTGCATGTGTTCATGTGTGCATGTGTGCATGTGGGCATGTGTTCATGTGTGCATGTGTTCATGCGTGCATGTGTGCATGTGTGCATGTGTTCATGTTTTCATGTGTCCATGTGTGCACGTGTGCATGTGTGCATTTGTTCATGTGTGCATGTGTGCATGTGTTCTGACATCATGTACAGGTCGTAAAGTGTGGTTCCTGTCTTCCTCTCACAGGTGCTGAGGTTGGGCTGGTTCACTGCAGCAGGGAACCTGATGTCATTGACACAAATAGTGATAATGAGAATAGGTGTGTTGAGACACAGGCATGTTTGTCAGGGTCTGTCGTTGGGCCACCAATCAAAAGTACACAGCTGTCCACCCCATCCATGCACACAGTCATACTGCCAATACATCTATCTTTACCAATGCCCTTAGCTGAGGGACAGTGTACAGTCAGCAATGGCCAGGAAAGTGTGATACCTATGGCACATGCATCCAGACACAGCAGCCATACCCAGAGGACTGGAACGGTACCACATAGGCAGATGTCCATGGGTTCTCGTTGGAGCACTGCTGGTCATCATGCCCCTGGCAGACGTGCCACAGGTCTTACAACCTCACGCATGTTCCAGGCTGTCATGGAGGCACAGGTACCTATGGAACGGTACACCAGACAGGGACTAAGGGCACAGAGGGCACATAACACCACTTTAAATGACAGTATCTGTGACCTAGAAGGTGCCATCCGTAATTACACTGAGGTCACTGATAGACGTTGGGATGAGACATTAGATTTCCTCTGCAATGTCATGTCCATGTGTCAGGACAGTGCGGGATGGGTGAGACGTCGATGTGGACATATGCCAGCAACATCAGCAGCTGGCCGTCGCCATGGACATCCCTCAAGTCACAGCCGCTCCTGTAGTGCCAGTACCAGCCCCGGCAATGTTGGGGCTGGGCTGTCCATAGACCATCCAAGAAGACCACATGCACGTGGCTCTGGACAGTCCCAGCAGGGACCTGGGTCCAGTGTACATATGTCTACCTCTGAGGATAGTACTCAGTCTGGCTTAGTACCTGATACTGTCAGTAGCACCCCTGGCAGGCACAGGTACCATATCCGTGGCTAGAGATGGTGATCTGTAAAGCCTGGCAGTTACAGTCTGTGGCTGTCCCACAAATCCCTGTATATGGCAGCCACATGGTGGAACTGTGTCCATGCAGACACACATACACATAAACCAGACACCTAGAACTAACACATGCCCACACACATTACATCAACATTGGCGCATACCAGTACTCTTTGCCCTCACACACAGACACACACACACACACACACACACACACACACACACACACACACACACACACACACACATACATGTTGATTGTATGGCTCAATGTAGGCCTCTGGCAAACCAACAACACACCGTGTGCATATGACGAAACCTGTGCCACCTCCTGTCATTTGTAACATTGATGCAGGAACAGGCTAACATGGTGCTGATGCACAGGGTGACTTTATGGCAGTATAGCAATGTTAGCATATTGTCAGCAGTAAAGTGTAATGATATCCTTGAAGGTGTAGCTGAGCAAGCATGATGCATTAAATCTATGATTGTCAATGTAGTATTGTTTACACCAGTGTTAAAACCAATAGTGTATTGTCCGCCCATGTGCCACTTGGCTGATGTGTGTTGTATTGGCAGCATGTGTTAGAGAGTGGACAGTACGTGTGGGATGTGTGCAGCACAGGTTTGCAGGTGTACATTTGTGAACATGGTGGAGGTACACTGTCTGCATGTACATGCATAGTGGACACATGGGCAGGGTGACATGCCCTGTATTACACAGTGTTAACACTCCATAGTTTCTATTGGTGGCCAGTATGCATTGTACTACACACATTTTGGAACTTGTGTACACGTGTGTATGACATGGTTTGACACTGTGCTGTGGGTGATACTGTTACTATCTGTCATTGGTTTGCATTCTGGTAGTATACATAACCTCTACAGCCTGACCATAAACAATCGTTAGATGTTGTCTTGACAACTGACACACAGATGTAGGACACACTAACATTTGTACCCGTCAGGAACTATACTATGCCAGTAACCAGTGGTGCTCACCTGCACCCATTCCTGGGACCACTCCTGATTGCCATATAGCTCACTTAGGTACAAGCAAACACAGTAGGGATATGTCCGTCCATGTCTGGAAATGCATACTGTGGCCTATAATGCATTCTCCAGATGACACACACATCCTCCACAAGGGTATCATACAGACAGATACCTGTTGTCAAACCCATGCTGTAAAGCTATAAGCCAACTAAAACATGGTCATCCACCTGTATAAAACATATTATCCCCACAGTACCACATAGGTAGTAGCCCCCAACATGTTGACAGGTACCGATGTGTACATACAGCCAAGTGTTACATAATCTCTCCTTTGGTAATCACATTTCCAAAGGTATTTTGAAATCCCTCAGTGAATCACATAAGCAATAAGGGGTCTGCATGCATATCCACAAAGGTTGTTGTATACCTATAATGAATAGCCATCATTGACAGACTTTGCTGCATTTTAACTGGTCTGAAATATACCTCAGGCATACAACCTCACTCACACTATTCAATAGAAACCGTAATGAGTGTGCATGACATGGAGGACCAAGGCCAGGGATCACTGCAGTGGCTGGGATTGTCACAAGCATACAGATGTGACCTAAGGTCTGGAAATCGGCAGCACACACTCTGGCAAAGATAACAGATGTGTTCATGGAAAAAGCACTGAAATAATTGAGGTCACATGTACGTATATGTATTTGCCACACAGCTACCTGACGTGCAATGCACATACTGTTGTCATTGTGATATGTCATACAGTAATAAAAGCAAAACCCACAACACAGTGACCAACTGTGTCACACACATAGAGCACACACATACTCACCAAGTGTAGGATTCAAACCCCTACCTAATGATTCCAGAGCATTATGCATTTACACGACGCGCTATACACATTACTGGGGGCTCTTCTTTTCACAGGTATATTTGTAGGATGGTGACATCATCAGACTTGACAACGATAAGTATACCACTTTTAAGGTGTTGTCTCAAAAATGGTTGCTCTTCTACAAGGAGAAACACACACACACTGTCATGTGCAGGATTCAAACACCTACCAAACTACTTAATGATACTAGAGCAGTACGCATTTACACAACGCGCTATACACATTACTGGAAGTTCTCTTTTCCACAGGTATATTTGTAGGATGGTGACATCATCAGACTTGACAAAGATAAGTATACCACTTTTAAGGTGTTGTAGTTGTCTCCAAAAAGGTTGCTCTTCTACAAGGAGATACACACACACACTCTCATAAAGATGTCAAGTACAGGATTCAAAGCCCTACCTAACGATACTAGAACAGTACACATTTACACAACGTGCTATACACATTACTGGGAGCTCTCTTTTCCACAGGTATATTTGTAGGATGGTGACATCATCAGACTAGACAAAGTGGGTTACATTAGGTGACATTAGGTGGGCTACATAAAAGGAATTTGTAGACACTTTGGCAATGTGATCATCAAAGGAGAGTTTACTATCTACCTGGGTCCCCAGGGCCATAATTACATTTGCCATACATACTGGATTACCACCTATGTGATAATTTGTGTGCACTTTGTTTTATCCAAAGGGGATGACTATGCATTCTTTGGCATTCTGCTTGAGGGCATTGTTTTGACACCAGGTATCTGTCTCTGTAAAACCATTCTGTAGGATGTCTGTGTCAGCCGTGGAGTCGATTATGGACCACAGTTATCAGTCATCTGCAAACTTGTTCATCCATACTCCTCCCATGCTTGCCTGTACCTCTGAGAAGTATCTACTGAACAGGTGGGGTCCCAGGACCAATACCTGTGGGATACCATTTGTGACTGGTTTAGAGTCGGACACCCGCAACTCTGAACATGTGTGCTTGATCTGTGAGCCAGTTGGCCACCCATACTGTGACATAGCTGTTAATGTTCAAACTGGTAAGCTTGTCCATGATGCCAGAGTGGGGAATGGTGTTAAAAGGACTTAGTGAGGTCCAGGTGGGCTGTGTGGTCTACTTTAACATCCATCTATGTCCTTGGTAACTGTTTCAAATAAGCCAACTAGGTTTTTGAGCCAGGATCTTCCTTTAACAAAGCCAAGTTGGGTAGAGTCCAGTGTCTGGAGGTCCCCTATGTCTCTGTTTATGAGTTACATGATAATTTTCTCCATGGCTTTGCAGACCAGGCTGAGTAGGCCTATAGGGCAATGGTTTCCTGGTTCTGTTGTGACACCTCCTTTATGGAGCTGGATGACTGTTGCTGTATGCCATTCCTTGGGTACATAGCCTGTGGTAAGGTTGAGTCTGGACAGTGGATGTAGGTGAGGGTGTAGTTCCTTTTGGGTCTGGTGTAAGTCGCAGCCTGGGACACCATCCAGTCCCATTGATGCTGTGTTCTTAGCTTTGGAGAGGGCTGTTTTTACCTGCATGTCCATGAAGTCTGGTGCTCTGCATTCTTCTGGGATGGACACAGGCCCTTTTGGGGGTGATGTGGGGAGGAGCTTGCACTGAACTTGTTCCCCAGGATGTGGGCAATGTAAGTTGGTTCAGTGTATCTTTTTTCCATTTTGCAGTAGCTGACAGCGTTTTTGAGAGTTGCCACCTAAATGTTTGGTATAGCTACCGAAGGCTTTGTGGCTGTTATTCTTACATTCCTTGGCAATTTGTCTTTAGAAACTGGCCTTGGATTATTTTATGAGCGATCATTGTTTCTTCCTAATAATGATCAGTGATGCCTTTCCTTGTGTGAAGTTTGCTCTATCCTGTGTTCATTACCTCCTTCTGTTGTATAGCTTATTTATGTGCGACAATCACCAGATTGGTTTCCTATTTTTGGAGGAGTGCATCTTGGTTTTATTTGGCATGTCTCGATCCATGCATCCCTGTAGATGCTCATAGAATGCACTTGTAAATGATTCTGCAGATTGTATAGCATTATCCTATAGCAAGGGTGCTTTAGAACTTTCCACTTTGGTCTTGAGAAGTGTGCTGTTTGCTTTAGAAACTTTCTTCACAGTGGCTTCCTTGATTGTGGGGGCTGGGGCGTGATGTGGATGTCCAGTGTGATTACTTTATGATCTGATATTACCAGCGAGGGGTTTATCTCTGTTGTGGAACACTGGTACCCCATGTTGGTGATGATCAGGTCCAGTATGTTGTCACCTCTAGTGGGAGTGGTAACCAGCTGTTCCAGAGCGTTTGAGTTTTTAAACTCTGGGAAGCATTGGGCAAAGGACATTGTACACGAGTAATTTTCCCAGTCAGTGTTTTGGTAGTTGTAATCTCCTCATATAATGGTGTTTGGTAGGACGTTTATATTTTCCACTGTTCTCAGGAATACTGAGTGAGGTTCCTGAGACAAGGTAGGTGATCTGTAGCAGGCTACAATCTGATAAGCAGCTTGCCTAATGTTAGTTGCACTTGCATAGTCTCCAAGGCCTCTTGCTGTGCCACTAACCTGAAGCTGTGGGTATTCATAAGGTAAATGGATACACCACTTCCTTTTGTATTTCACTCTGTGTTTTGTGGCTGAAGATCAGAGGGATTGTGAGTGTTTTACGTGGAGCATGTCCAACAGCTCTGTGTTTGACATAGCTTTGTATGTTAGGCAGAGATCACCTCTGAGTAGGCGATATGCGAGAGCGTACAGCTGGAGCATTTTGAGACAGTCTGTGTATGGCATGTATTACAGGCCGCTAATGCTATTTGTGAGGTATTTCTGCAGGCTTTCCAGTTGTTGTAGATGTCTTGTGAGGTACATAGCAAAAGGGGTGTTGTACTCTATTATGGATCTAGTGAGTGATGAGTAGAGGAACAATGTCCTCTTCTATTCTGCATGAGACACCTTTTGTGATGAGGTGTGCCATGTAGAAGGATTTCTGGATTACTGCGGGGATGTGATTATCACAAGTGTGTCCACTGTCCACCTGTGACCCAAGGTCTCTTATTACACTTTCAGTGTTAGGTATACTACCGCCTATGTTGTAGTTCATGGCTACAGAGTTTTTACCAAAGGGGATAACAATGCACTTTTTGGCATTGAGCTTGAGGCCATGGCTTTGACACCAGGCATCTGTCTCAGTGAGGTCCTTTTGTAGGATGTCCACATCTTCAGTAGTTTTGATTATGGCTCCTAGTTTGCAGTCATCTGGTAACTTCATTAGCCACAGACCTTCCATGTTAAAGTTTACTTCAGGGAAGTAGATACCAGACAGGACAGGACCCAGGACTGAACCCTGTGGTATTGCACTTGTCTCTGCTCCAATGTCGTACTTGGAGTCTGCTACTTTCACAGTGTGTGTTCTGTCAGTTAGCCAGTTGGCATCCCATCTTGTGACATAGCGATTTATACCTAGTTTAGTGGGTTTATCTATAATTCCAGAGTAGGGGATGGTGTTGAAAGCCATGGCAAGTTCTACATAGGCTGTGTGAACCACCTTACCCTTGTCTACGGTTCTGGTGACTGCTTCAGTAACGTCTATCAGGTTTAGGAGACATGATCTGCCTTTTACAAACCCAACATGGTTGTCGTCCAGAGTTTGGAGATTACCAATGTCTTTTTTTATAAGTTATATGATGGTACGTTCCATGGCCTTGCAGAGCAGTCTCATCAGGCTAATGGGATGCTAGTTCCTGGGGTCCATGGTGGCTCCCACCTTGTGTAGTGGGATAACCATCACTGTGTGCCATTCAGCAGGCACAAAGCCTGAGGTGAGGCTCAGACTGAACATGGTACGTAGGTGTGGTGTCTGTTCGTTCTGTAGTTTGTGTACAACACAGCCTGGGATGTTATCTGGTCCCATGGATGCTGTGTTCCTAGCTTTGGAGAGTGTTTTTTACCTGTGCAGCCGTGATGACAGCAACTTTGCAGTCTTCCATTATAGAGATGTGCTCTTTCATGGGTGAGAGGGGGGTAAAGTTAGCACTGATCCTATCTGCCAGGAGGTTCGCAATATCTGTTGGGTCTGTACATTTAGTGCCATTGTGCTGTAACTCAGAGCAGATCTGAGTGTTGCCATTGAGATTCTTGACATAGCTATAGAATGCTTTGTGGTTGTCTTTAGAATCAGTGTCGATTTTGTTTTCATAACTAGCTTTGGAGGATTTTATCATGAATCACAGCTTCTTAATGATGTGGACCATGGAGCTCCTCCCGTCATGGGATTTTACCCTCTTTTGCAACAGTATTTTCCTTCTGTCGTGCAGCTTGTTTATGGCAGGCGAACACCAGATTGGCTTCCTTTTCTTGGAGGTTAGCGTCTCAGTTCTGTTAGGGATAGCATGATGCATGCAGTCATGTAAGTGCTTATGAAGTGCAATTGTGAAGGATTCAGTAGTCGTAACTGTATTGTCTATCTGCATGGGTGTCCTGCAGTTCAGCACTTCTGTCTTAAGAAGCATGAAGTTGGCTTTGGAGACATTTTTAACATGGTTTCCTTAATGGGGATATGGGTCCAGAATGTGGATATGTAAGGTAATTAGCTTACGGTCAGATGGGACCAATGAGGCGCTGACGTCAGGTGTGGAACACCGGTCATGCAGGACAAACCAAACCCCGTAACCAACACAAATAGCCACAAAGTGAGCTAAATGCTACTCATTGCCAGAAGTCTCAGCCTCCAGATGCACACACTCGAGGCACTTCTCATTATGGAGAATATTGATATCTGTGCAGTATCAGTAACCTAGTTCAATGCTCCAGACAGCACACCAGCACTACCAGGATACTACTCATTCCATACCTTCCAGCATCAGAACCTGAATCATAGCACATAGGGTGAGGATGTATCCATATTCATCAAGGATACCTACACCTCTCTCTACATGCTCTCTACAGGATATGTACCCATAGAATGTTGCACAGCAATGTTCTTCACACTCCACAGGGGTGGGGCCACGAAAACCCCTTGGCAATCATGCTCTATGAGCCTGACCAGTGTGTTCTGCAAGGCAATGGAGCCAATCATAATGGAAGTCAACAATACATAGATTGGGAACCTTCACACAGTTGAGCACACACAGTTTGGCTTCATCAAATACAGACCACACCTCCCTAACTGGGAGGATTACTTTGACAGTTACCCAGGCTACAGATGATTGAAATAAGCTCCACACAGCCTACTTATACCTCGCTAAGGCCTTTGACACCATTCCCCAGTCAGGTATCATTGATGAACTCACCAACCTGGCCATGAATCCATACATCACATGATGGATTGCAAACTGGCTCACAGATATATCCCACACATTACGAGTAGCTGGCTACATGTCAGACTCTACACCGGTAACGACTGGTGTACCCCAGGGTTCAGTCCTGGTCCCTCCTGTTTGGTATAGACTTCTCAAATTTACATGCCAACACAGAAGAGTTGTGGTTGACTAAGTTTCCGGGGAACTGTAAAGTGTTTGCCATAATAGATTCCCCGGAAGACAGACATATTCTCCAGAAGAGACTCTATGAGACAGATGTGTGGAGTCAGAATCATGGCCTCAAGCTCACTGTGGAGGAATGCATAGTGATCCTCTTTGTTGAAAACAGAATATCCACAAACTACCACATGGGTGTTACCCCTTTAAAAATTACAAGGTGATAAGGGATGTGGGGACACAAGTAGATAGTCATCTTTCCTTTGACAACCATGTTGCCAAAGTGATTGGGAGATCCTATGTGGCCCACCTAATCAACAAAGGGTTTGCATCAGGATCCAAAGAGGTAGTGTTGGCACTCTACTCTTACATCATCAGACTCATCATTGAGTACAGTGCACCATTTTGTATGTACTCAACTTAGCATATCCAGCAGCTGTAGAGACCACATAGGTACCTCACCAAGAGGATTACTGGCCTCAAACAGTTGTGTTATGCAACACAACTGGTAAAACTACATCTGTTCTTCTTTGCGTACCGCCTACTCAGAGACACACTCTGCCTAACATACAGAGCCATGTCCAACACATGACTGTTGAACATGCTCCATCTACACATAACAACATTGAGTTGCCCTACACATTCCAGGGATATGAACCTCATCAGAATGAAGAATACAACATGCTGGCAGGATAGAGTACCATCCCAGACACTTGTCTTACTGTGGAACAGAGTCCCAATGTACATCAGACAGAATCCCCTCACTAACACTCTTCAATTGGAACCTTGATGAGTGGATGGGAAACAGACAATTCATGCCAGGCATCACATCAGCAGCCCCACTAGAAAGGGGCTTAGGGTACTAACTATTAGAACTAGGCCTTGGGAGACTACCCAATGGTGTGGGTGAAAGCTGCACAACTTGCATAGGCAGATATATGCCTTCGTGGAGATAGTCTACTACATACCTATGAACCTATGTGACATGTACATGTCTACAGATAGTAGATGTGTACTTCATTGTACAGTCATGTTGTACAGCAGGCACATGGACCACATACACTGTAATGCTTACAGATACTGGTGGCTGTTATGTACAGTGGGAGAGATGTGCACCTCATGTCTTTTGTGCCATTGGGATGTGTGCTAGGTGGGACAGTCCTGGATGGCTCACTGTCATGGTCACCCTCTTACACACATCTCTGCCCATCCATCTTTGGCTTATTATACTGTGTTCCCCATATATATATATATATATATATATATATATATATATATATATATATAGGTACATAGGTAGGTGATAGGCTATCTGCCTGGAGGCATATATTAGTATGGCCAGAGTGTGCAGCTATCACCACCTATGGAGTTAGTTCCCTAGGCCTCTGTGTAGTAGAGCTGATGAAGTGCTCCATGGTGTGACAGTTTAGTTTCACATACACTCATCAAGACTCCTCTGGAAGAGTGTCAGTGAGGGTCTCGGCTTAATGTCGGTTGGGAGCCTGTTCCAAAGCAAGGGAAGTCTGTGAGTTAGTCATGTATCCCTCCAACATGTTCTATTTAATGTTGTCATGATGATATCCCTAGAGCATGTGGTACAGTGAGCTTGGGTTTACTTCAGATAGCGCATGTACATCATTTCTGCATTGGACATGGACCTGTCTGTTGGGCAGAGATCTCCTGAGTAGACAGTATGCAACAGAGTACAGACTGAGTTAAATTCAGTCTTGTTGCATGGGGCAACTGTTTGAGGCCAGTAATCCTCTTGCTGAGGTACTTCAGAGGTCTTTCCAGCTGCTGAAGGTGCTTAGTCTGATTCATCGCAAGTGTGTTGTGGTACTCTCTGACGGGTCTGATGACTGATGAGTAGATGGAACCTCCTTTGACCTACATGCAAAGACCTTGGCAGTTTGTGGGAACACATAGCATGATTTTCTAACCACTTTGTGAATATGTTTCTGGAAGTAGAGATGACTATCCACATGTGTCAATAGATCCCTTATTATCATCTCCATATTTAGGGTGTTGGCACCTATGTGGTATTTGTATGACTGTAGCTCGAGGGCATAATTTTTACACCACATATGTCTGACTGAGACCCTTTTTAAGGATGTCTCTGTTGTCCTAAACATCAATTATGGCACCTTTTTTGCAGTCATCCACAAACTTTGCTAAACATAGCCCTCGTGTGTTTGACTGTATTTCTGAAAAGTATACACCAGACAAGAGGGGTCCCAGGACTGAGCCATGGGGGACAACAGTTGTTACCAGCTTGAACAGGAGACCACAAGTCTTACCTTGTGGGATCTATCTGTGCCCCAGTTGGCAATCCGTCAGATGACATACATATTTATGCACTGGTTGTTGATTTTGTGGACACGACACGTGTGTGGGATGTTGGAAGCAGGAGCAGCCTTAGGGCAACTGGTGCCCTAGACAAAAGGGCTCCATGGCACCCCCTACCACACCATCTGGTGCCCCCATCCTGGTCTACTTACACCATATAAATACTAGAAAAGTGCCCCTGCTACAGTGGTGCCCTAGGCAGCTGCCTAGTTGGCCTATGCCTAAGGCCAGCTATGGTTGGAAGAGGGCTTTTCAAGGTCTATGTGGGATGTGTGTAGCTCATTTCATTGATGTATGTCCTGGGTGACTGACTTCAAAACAGTCTAACAAGTTTGGGAACCATGATCTGCCCCTGACCAAACCAAAATTGGTAGGGTTGGGTGTTTGTAGGCTCACAATAGCTCTCTTTAGGAATTCCATCATGACAGACTCCATGGCCTTGCAGATCAGACTTAATAGGCTTATAAGACAATAGTTCATATGGTCTGTTGTGCACCAACACTTGTAGAGTGTGCCGAATGTTGCTGTAACACATTCAACAGTTTCATATCCTGTACAGAGGGTGAGTCTCAACAGACTGTTCAGGTGCAGGGTCTGTTTGTTTTGGAGTTCAAATATGACACAGCTAGAGAAGCCATGTCATCCCATAGACACCGTGTTTTTAGGTTTGGAAGGTGCTGTTTAACCATTGTATATGTGATTTCTGGGTTTTCACAGTCTCCAGGTATGATAATGGGCCCTTTTGTCAGTGAGAGGGGAGTAAATATGTATGAACCTGTCTTACAAGATGTTGGCGGTGTCAGTCATGTACATGTATTCATTTACAGTTTTCACTGACTCAGAACATATATGCGTTTACATTGATATATATGACATTGCGAAAGAAAGATTCATGGTTCTGTATGGACTCTTTGACAACATTTTTGCCAGAACATGGATTGGATAATGTTAGGAGTGCTCATTGTTTATTGATGATACTGATCGGAGATTTATTGGTCTTCTTTGAATTTTCACTTTCTCTGAACAAGTTCAGTACTTGTAGTACATAGTTTGATTATGACAGGAGTCCAATATATTATATGGGTCTGTTTTCATATAACTGTGTGCACAAGGCAGGATTGGTGAATAGTGACAAGTTTCTGGGGTGAGAACTGCAACTGCCAGATATGTGTGGTCCACTGCTGTACTCAGACATGGCCTAAGTGTGTGAGCATGCCCAGTATGATCTTTCAGTATGTTGTTGACTGACATTTGCTTTGTTTATTTAAGTGTGTGAGCATGCCCAGTATGGACATATATACTATATGTGTGTGAAAAATCAAGTTAGTTTTTACTTCAGGACTCACCTTTGTGTGGTACATCAACAGGAAGCACGCTGTACCTGCAGGGCTTCCATGAGTCGCTTTGCATAGACTTATCAACATTTATACATACAGGGGGACAGCTATTATTTGTACATTTCTACCCAGGGGCACACCTAATTGTTACTGTTGGTGTACATAGGATGAGGGGTTCACCTGACACTTATACACATTTGCTAGGCCTGCACTGCTATGTCCTGTACTCCATTTCAGTCTGTACTGTTGCCTATCGTACTGGCTTGAGGCATACTACTGTACTACAGAACTTAGCTTCCAATTTCATGTATATTAGTTTGTGACTTCATAGCCTACCCAACCCACATCACACTGCCTGGCCTGCTGTTATCTGTCTGCATAGGCCTGAGGGGAAGTTTAGAGGACATGATACAGCATTTGTTTGTGTTTGCATTAGTCTACAATTGCCCTGCTGTGTCTGTGCCAGTGAAATGCAGTCATGGCTTAGTGGTTCAGTACTGTGACTATAGTGCACAGTATCCTGAGTTCAAGCCTTGTCACTGCTTTTTATTTTCCTAATGGGCAGACCTGACTGGTTAAGGAACAGTAAAGCAGGTGTGAGCTTGTTTACCCGACTTTGCCTGACTTTGCCTAACATTGCCCGACGTTGCCCAACATTGCCTAACATTGCCCAACGTTGCTCAATGTTGCGCTAGTTTGCACGGCACACAGCTCCATGCAATTGTGCTTAAATATGCTAAATAGTGGTAAAATGTGCTTAACACTGCTTTATATTGCTTAATATAGGGCAATCATGCCTCAGGTTATGCTGCAGGGTTGCCTATGTCGGATGCACATAGTACACTCCCTATACATGTTTGAAAACAGGTAATGTCAAGTTAGGCATCCCTTTTATTGTATGTGCGAGTCAAAGAGAGGTGTCAATTCCAGGGTTCCTACTGAGTCAGTGTATGTGCTATGCATTGCCTCTTTGCCAAGGCCAGGGCATACTGTGCACGTCTCCTTCTGCCTACAGGTGCAGGCTCAGGTTGTTCCTCCTCTGAGTCATGCTGTGCCTGTGTAGGCCTTGGCAATGGTGGGGGGCTGTTTGGCCCTGCCCCATGCTGTTCCTGCTGCAGCTGTTTTCACAGGATTATATTGTGTAGCATGGCACATACCATGGCAATTTGGGTACATGTAGTTGGTGAGTACTGCAAGGCTCCACCAGATGTGTACAGGCACTGGAACTGTGACTTGAGCATCCCAAACACACGCTCAATAATGTTTCTTGTTTGTGCATGTGCTTCATTATGGCGTTCTTGTTCAGGTGTGTATGCATTTCTCATGGGTGTCATCAGTCATGGCTCCAGTGAGTATCCAGCATCCCCCACTAGGTGACTGTCAGGAATGTCCCCATTGGCAAATCTCTGGTACAGTTGCGTCAGATGCCAGATGTGGGAATTGTGATAGCTTCCAGGGCAGCCAGCACACACATTCATTATTATGCCCTGGGCATCGCACATGACCTGGCAGTTGATGGAGGGGAAGCCCTTGCGGTTGATGTAAACACTACCCCGCTCACCGGGTGGTGCATTGATGTGTATGTGCGTGCAGTCTATTGCACCCACCACCTCAGGGTATTCTGCTATTTGGTGGAAAAGATGCATATTGCTGGCCAATGCCTCACTGGTATTGGGGAAATATACATGCTCACCGACATCTGCTGACATGGCATCCAGGAACTGGTGCAGTACCCTTAATGCTAATGCCTGTGAAACCCCCGTCATGTCACCAGTTGGTCTCTGGAAGGTACCTGTAGCTAGTATTCATAGGCCAACACATACCTTGGTATCCACTGGGATGGGTTCCCCCTCTGTTGGTTCTGTGTGTGAGGCATGGCTGGCACAGCTCAACAATTTGCTGAAGGAGGTCTATGTCCATTCTATAGTGCTCCACTATCTCCAGCTCATGTAGCCCCTGGTAGGTTACCCTGGGTCTGTACACTCTTCTCCGTCTCCTCACTGTGGGTTGCTCAGCAGCACTCACAACATCACCACCCTTAGCACCTTGCACATGTTGGTTTATGATTGCAATAGCAGCCCCTAACATTTTGTCAGCCTTAAGCTTTTTTAAGTTTTCACTCTTTGTATACTGCAGTGTTGCAGAGTTCTTGTGAAAAAACAGGTTAGACTGCTGTTTGCAGAGTTTAAATTGCTGGGCTGGGCTGGGCTGGGCTAGTTGACTGCCTGTGTAATTGGCTGATTGTGATATATTTCACCTGACAACTCTGCTAGTTCTCCTTGGTTAACTTCCTACTACTTATTTTCCTTCCTTTTTCCCTTTCTGTTTCCACAAGGGGCAGCGGCGCGCAAACAAGCGCACACGCGCACACACGCGCCCACACGCTGTGTGCCCATTTGCAAGAGATTTCAGATATATCCATGGCGTACACCTTTGGTTTCTTGTTTTCAGCTAGTACCACTGTAAACACGTCTCTTGCAATCCTGAGCAACTCAGGGCAAACACAAGCCACTGTGCTCCAATCACCTTACAGTCTTTCAGAAATACCCCCTCATGATGTCACCTATCTTCTACTCGACTACCACCCTACTCCTACACTTACACTCTAGGGACATGGCTCACATGCCGGGGAAAATTGGGATTCACTATCCTTATCCTCATTTGCATATGATTGCCTACTAATGCTTGGCTACATCTCTCACACTGAGCTTCCCCCCCTTAGCAACCACTACTCAGTGGCCATGCTGTTTTCAGCCTGCCATTCACCTGCATGGCAGAATGAGCTTTTTAGTGAAAATGCAAATTTGTGGCTATTTTCCCTTTTTTTCATTTTATTTAAAGCGCAGCATGTTTGCGCGCTGCTGCGCTATGCTTAAACATCGGCGATCGGGGAAAAAGAATAACATTGGATTTTAAGGATTTACAACATTTGCAAATGCCAATGGACTTATATTTGGCCATTGGCATGCTTCCTCAACTAGATGCATCCTTTATTTGGAGCTGTCATAGCTCCATTTAGCTATTTGCAGAACGATACTCCGTTACCAACGGAGTACATTTCTGCAGATAACACTACTCTTACACAGACAGGTTAGTGTTTCTTGGATCGCAAATTTACCTCATTTGCATAGCTTTCAGCAGCAAATGAGGTAATTTGCATACCATAACACAGTCTGTGCAAGAGTAGCTTTAGAAGCTCTCATGCACGCCCCCTGCTGGCTATTGCTGAATCACTCGGCAGACATATTGCCTGTCTGCCATCTTACACTGCTCTTACACTCCATGCAAGCCTTCGTAAATCTGGCCCTATGTCTTTCTAAATCTGCTGTAACAAAACACTGTACTGTCTATTGCTGTACTGTATGATTTTTGTGGAGCTTTTCTCCCCAGGCCTCCACTGAAAAAGGTCACATGTCCATATGGACTTTCCCAGTTAACAAATGTAAAATAAATAAATTAGACTGAATACATACAATTCCCTAGGTTTGAATGAGAGAAATTTGATCTGTGGCATTCTAAAACATCAGTCCTATGAAGTGTGATAAAATTATTTTTCTTAGTTTTCCATGTTTTTATTTTTCCATGTATAAATCTTTTTCATGAATTTACTTCTAAATTATTTTAACTTGATCCTTTGTACACATATATTTTTTATGCATGAGAATGTTTTGGGTAGAATGTTTTTTGATTGGATATTTGTACACCATGTGATTTTTGGAGGGTATTTAAGATGAATCGACTATGGTAGTGCTTGTTTCTGAAGAAGTCTATGATACAGTCTTGAAAGCATTAAAACATATTTTTATTTTATTAAATTAATTATTAATTGTCTTAAATGTGTGGCTGAATTCATTTTCTTTGGTTTGCAACCTGTTTTCAGAGTTTTGTGTTCCGGTTCTTAGTCAATGGTACGTTATGAAAATATTCATGTTCAGCAAATAACTTTATAGTGAAATGAAATAAAAAGAATTTATGTTTAAGCAACTTAGAACAATCTATATTGTATATTTTGAGCTTCTTGCAGGGTTGACTCTAGTACATGTCAACAAAGGGAGTGGAAGATTTGTCTCAAAAGGAGCATTAGACACACCCTGGGATTCAGTAACACTTACAAGGAGTGCAAGAATAGTTGAAGCGTTACTGCACGAAATATGGCCGCCGAGCGATCCTGTAAACAAGCCTGGGGATGTGCATGAGCTTGGCAGCACTATTCCTGCACAGACACTACTGAATAATGCTAATTATCTCATTTGCTGGTGAAAACCATGCAAATGAGGTGAATTAGTGATTCAGGAAGCAGGCAAGCATCCATGCAGGAATAATGTTACCTGCTACTAGGTTCATATGTAGGTTCATAGGTAGATACTAGGCTATTGGCCCTAGGACCTATACAAGCCTAACAAAAAAGGTACCCTGGCTTTTGCCACCCAAGAAAATTATTTTCCTGTGCCCCTGTCAAGCAGAAACACAGAAGTGATCCCTGAGGTGAATTTCCTATTACCCATCCAATCATCAAGATTTTTCTTGAAGAGTGCTAATGAGGAGCTCTGTTTGACATAGATAGGTAGTCTGTTCCAGAGTATGGGAAGTCTCTGGGAGAGGAATATATCCCTCCAGCATGTTCTGTATATTGTGGTGACAAGGTTTAGGTCCCTAGAGTGTGTAGCTCAGAGGGATTGGGATTTCTTTAAGTGGAGCATGTCCAACAGCTCTGGGTTTGACATAGCTTTGTATGTTAGGCAGAGATCGCCTCTGAGGAGTAAAACTGGAGTTGTTTGAGATGGTCTGCATAAGGCACCTGTTTGAGGCCAGTAATCCTCTTTGTGATGTATTTTTGCAGCCTTTCTAGTTGTTGTAGATGTCTTGTTAGGTAAATACCAAAAGGGGCGTTGTACTCTATAATGGGTCTAATGAGTGATGAGTAGAGGGGAACTATGACCTCTTTTTTTCTGGATGAGAAACCTTTTGTGATGAGGTGTGTCACATAGAAGGATTTCCTGACCACTGTGGCGATGTGATTATCAAAAGAGAGACTACTGTCCACCTGTATCCCAAGGTCTCATCACACTTTCGGTGTTAAGTAGACTACCGTCTATGTGGTAGTTCATGGGTACAGAGTTTTTACCAAAGGGGATGACAATGCACTTTTTGTCATTGAGCTTGAGACCATGGCTTTGACACCAGGCATCTGTCTCATTGAGGCCCTTTTGTAGGATGTCCACATCATTAGGAGTTTTGATTATGGCTCCTAGTTTGCAGTCATCTGTGAATTTAGTTAACCAAAGACCTTCTGTGTTAGCCTGTATTTCAGAGAAGTAGATACCAAACAGGAGAGGACCCAGGACTGAACCCTGTGGTACTCCACTTGTCACTGGTCTGAAGTCTGATTTGGAGTCTGCTACTTTCATGGTGTGAGTTCTGTCAGTAAGCCAGTTGGCAACCCATCTTGTGACATAGAGATTTATACTTAGTTTAGTGAGTTTATAATTCCAGAGTGGGGGATGGTGTTGAATGCCTTGGCGAGATCTAGATAGGCGTTGTGAACTACCTTACCCTCATCTATGGCTTTGGTGACTACTTCAAAGAAGTCTATCAGGTTTAGGAGACATGATCTGACTTTTACAAACCCGAACTGTGTGGGTTCTAGAGTTTGGAGATCTCCAATGTCTTTTTTATGAGTTCCATGATGATATGTTCCATGGCCTTGCAGACCAGGCTCGTCAGGCTAATGGGGCGGTAGTTCCCAGGGTCTGTTGTGGCCCTCCCTTTGTGGAGTGGGATAACTGTCATGGTGTGCCATTCAATGGGAACAAAGCCTGAGGTGAGGCTATGATTGAACATGGTACTTAGATGGGGTGCCAGTTCATTCTGTAGTTTATGTAGAAAGCAGCCTGGAATGTTGTCAGGTCCCATGGATGCTGTGTTCTTGGCTTTGGAGAGTGAGTTTTTTACCTGTGCAGCCATGATTACAGGAACTTCGCATTCTTCCCATATAAAGACGGGCCCTTTAGGGGATGAGAGGGGGGTAAAGTTAGCACTGAACCTACCTGCCAGGATGTTGGCAATATCAGTTGGTTCTGTATATTTAGTATCATTTTGCTGTAACTCAGAGCAGATCTGAGTGTTGCCACTGAGATTCTTGACATAGCTATAGAATGCTTTGTAGTTGTCTTTACAATCAGTGGCGATTTTGTTTTCATAACTAGCTTTGGAGGATTTTATGAGGGATCTCAGCTTCTTACTGAGGCTGACCAGGGAGTTCCTCCAACAGTTGGATTTTACTCTTTTTTGCAACAGTTTGTTTCTTCTGTTGTAGAGTTTGTTTAAAGCAGAAGACCACCAGATTGGCTTCCTTTTTTTGGAGGATAGCATCTTGGTTCTGTTAGGGATAGCACGATCCATGCACTGCTTATGAAGTGCATTTGGGTAGGATTCAACAGTCGTACCTCTATTGTCCATCTGCATGGGTGTTGTGAAGTCTGCCACTTTAAGAAGCGTGAAATTGGCTTTGGAGAACATATTTATGGTTGTTTTCCTAATTGGGGGTGGGAGCGGGATGTGGATGTCTAGGGTGATTAGCTTATGGTCGGATCTGACCAACGAGGAGATGACCTCTGGTGTAGAACACCGGTCACCCATGTTGGTAATGACCAGGTCTAGGATATTGCTGCCCCTGGTGGGGGTGTGGATAAGTTGATCCAAGTTGTTGGAACTGATGATTTCCAGAAAACGCCAAGCAAAAGAGTTGGTACATGAGTAGTTTTCCCAGTTAATGGTAGGGTATTTGATATCACCCATTATTAGAGTGTTGGGTTGTACCTTAATATTTTCAGTGTATCATGAAAAGAGGAGTGGGAATCCTGGGGCATGGTGGGGGGTCTGTAGTAAGCTACAATCTGGATTGCGTTTTTTCCCAGAGTTAGTTGCACTTGGATAATCTCGGATGCATTATGCTGAGCAACTAGTTTGGAGATGTGGATATCCTTAATGAATATGGACACGCCTCCACCTTTAGTGTTTCGGTCCGGGTTTGGTGGCCGAAAGGTGTGGTATGAATTACAGCCTGGTAATGCAGGGGTGCTCTCTGGAGCTTTGAACCAGGTCTCTGTCACTGCACAGATGTCAATGTTCTCCATTTTAAGGAATGCCTCGAGTGAGTGCATTTTGATGTTTAGACTTCTAGCATTGAGTAGCATTACACTCAGATTTTGCTTGCTTGTACCTGTTACGGTGGTGAATTTGTCATTTGAACCTTTCCTAAAAAAGGCACTATAGGGGTGGCAAGAGCCTTTGCCAGTATGCGGAATCCCAAGGGCGACAGGTGCAGGCCATCTCTGGCAAAGCATCATGGTCTGTTGATCATGTAATCCCAGGCAGACAGGTACTGAATTCCCTTAGAATGACACCAGAAGCTTAGCCAATTTTTAACATCAATCATTTTGTCCTTGTACTGTGGTATCATTCTGGGTGATTACAGGATGCTACTCAGAGCTAGGGTCATACTTGCCTGGGCTACAAGATCAGAGAGCTCTTCCATGTCTCTTTTCATGTAGTCCAGGGAGGTATGTCTCAGGTCATTCACACCAACATGGACAATGGCAGAGTCATATTTGTACTTGTTGTGGAGTGACATGAGTGCGTGCATTATGTGGCGGATCCTTCCACCTGACAGGCAGCTGACAGTAACTTTTTCCTTGTTTAGCCTGGTGAGTGGAACATCAGTGTGCCTGACTATAGAGTTACCTATGATGAGTGTTGGGTACGTTATGCCTTATGGGCTGTAGTTGAGTGGCACACTGAGTATGTGGGCTATGTGTCATTTGGGTTGTGTTGGGTATGGAGGTTGCTTGCATTTCTGCTTTGGAGGTCTCTGTTGTTTGGGCAGGTTATTATTGAGAGCCTCCATGAATGTAGGTGTGTGTTTTGTGCTTCTGTGTGTTTTGATGATGTAGGTTTTGAGGGACTTTGTGATGAGTGTGGTGCAGTGCAAGTGTTTACCTTCTCCTCTTGACTATCTAGTCCTGTCTTCAGTGAAGAGAGCTTTGCTTCCAGTTTGGCTATATTACTGCATCTCTCACAGGTCGTAGTGTTGGGTGGTAGGAGGAGAGGGTTGTCTGTGTACGAGGCAATTGCTGTATTGTCCCAAAATGCCCAGATTCATCAGGTAGATAGGAGAAAACACCAGGAGCTGACCTTTAGACATGCCTGAATAGGTGCTTATTTATTAAGTACTAAAACTAGTCAAATATATTTCTGCAAAAATAAAAATGGAGGCATGACCAGCTTAAATAAAAGCATGTATTATAATCTTTAGGCATGCCAATGGCCAAATATATGGTCGTTGGCATGAAAAAGTGTTTAAATTTTATAAAAATAAAAGTTACATTTTTTTATAGATGATCTCGGCTGTTTAAGCATAGGGCAGTGGCGCACAAACTAGATTATGCCGAAAAAAAAAAAAAATAATATGTGAAAACACAATTTTAAGGGAAATCTGCATTTTGCCATTATAGTCTATGGCATGCAGAATCAAAACAATACCAGGCAACAATGGTTGCTAAGGGAAAGGCTCTGGTGCAGTGCAGTAATTAGGGATTAAGGCAGTAGGGTATGCTAATGAGGGAAATTTACTGAATCACAAAAAGAATCTAAGTGCCAAACTGCAGTTAACTGTGTAGATGCTATAAGGCAGTGGTATAAGCAGGAGGAGCAGCAGACATGAACAATGTGTGTGTGTCATGCTTGGTGTAAGCTCATTGGAGCTCCACAGCTCCGAGATAAGCTTAGCTAAGCACAGCTATGCAAGGGTGTGTGTGTCTGAGGCTGTATTGACTTATTCCATTAAATGAAGAGTGTGCTTGTGTCCAGGGAGGGCCATTTCTCAGTGTTTACATTAGCTAAATGGGTTTGCATAGCACGCACCAGGGTCTAAAAAATAAAAAATAAAACATGGAAATAGCAGGACTGTTTAGATTAGGGCACCGGTTTGCACAGCATGCCTCGGGGCTTAATAAAAGGGGTGGAAATGGGAAGGGGAAAAAAAGAAAAAAAAAGGGAGGTAACAGAATACAAGCAATCAAGTATAAATAACATGGCTGTCAGGTGGAATGCATCATAGTCAGCCAATCAAACAGGCAGCATCTGCAGCACAACAGTATAAACAATGCAAATACCTTACAGTCTGTTTTTTCCCATAAACCCTGCATCATTGGTGTACATAAGCAGGAGAATTTTAACCAAAAACATGTTAGCTGCTGTTGCTTTGATCCATCAGTATGTGCTAGAGGGTGAGGGCGGTGAGGAGGATAATGCTGACAACCGCCACAGACCGAGGAGAAGAGTGTTCAGACCCAGGGTAACTTATGAGGGGCTACATGATATGGAGATAGTATAGCACTACAGAGTGGACAGAGACATACTGCAGCCAATCACTGAGCTGTGCCAGCCTCAACCCAGAGCCAACAGAGTGGAACCCATTCCAGTGGATACCAAGGTATGTGTAGCCTTAAGAATACTAGCTACAGGTTCTTTCTAAAGACCTACTGGGGACATCATGGGGGTCTCATAGGCATCCGCATCCATGGTACTCCACCATTTCCTGGATGCCATCCTACCACATGCCAGTGAGCACATTTACTTCCCCAACACACATGAGGAGAGGACCAGGAATATGCGTCTTTTCCAGCATGTAGCAGAATAGTGCAATAGACTGCATGTACATCCACATCAATGAACAGAGTAGGGTCTACATAAACCGCAAGGTCTTCCCCTCCATCAACTGTCAGGTCATGTGAATGCCCAGGCATTATCATGAATGTGTGTGCTGGCAGCCCTGGAAGCTATCACAACTCCCACATTTGGTATTTGTCACAGCTGTTCAAGGCATTTGCCAGTGGGGACATCCTATATGGCCAACTGGTGGGGGATGCTGGCTATGCACTGGAGATGTGGATAATGACACCCATCAGAAATGTACACACACCCACACAAGAATGCCATAATGAGGCACACGCACAAACCAAGATCATAATAGAGTGTGTGTTTGGGATGCTCAAGTCATGGTTCCGCTGTCTTGACATATCTGGTGGACTCTTGCAGTACTCTCCAGCCACATGTGCACACATGTTCATAGTATGTGCCATGCTACACAATATGATCCTGTAGAAACAGCTGCATCTGGAACAGCATGGGGAAGGGCCACACAGCCCACCACCATTGCCAAGGTCCCCACAGGCACAGAGGGACTCAGAAGAGGAAGCCCCAGAGCCTGCTCCTGTAGGCAGGCAGAGGCTTGCCCAGTATGCTCAGGCCTTGACAAAGAGGCAACGCATAGCACACACACTGACATTGTAGGGACCCAGGGACTGACACCTCTCTCTGACTCACACACACAGTAAAATGGATGGCACACACATCACATTGCCTGTAACTTACCATGTATAGGCAGTGTAGTGTGTACATCTAACATAGGCAGCCCACAAGCACCATCTTTACAACTGCCACAGGCACAAAGTAAATCAGTCTTCTTAACAATAAATGAAGGAATTCCTATGTTTTGGTAGCATATCTATGGAAATGCTGCATGCATGCAAGGGAATGGGGTGGCCTACTGAGAGAGCAGCAGGCAACTGACAAGTAAGTGGGACAACAGGAAATGTCCACACAATACTGGCTTCCCCACACTATTCAGTATTATTTAAGGTGACAAATCACACTGCAGTATATGTGGGGAGACAACTAAGGAGGGTCAAAGGTCACATGTATGGATGTCACTGTGCGGATCCCATACTCACTACCAGACTCACACAGCAGTCAGCCATAGAAAACCAAAAAGGAATGTCTGGCAAAGGTACACAAATGGCGGCAATGATGGGATACCCCCTTACAGACTTACGCAGTGATATCACAGCAGGCCTTCTAGTTGCAGTAAGACTCTCTGAAGGGTAAGAAGTCTGAAACTCAGTTGTATGGCATTACAATCTAACCTGTGGTCTCTAGTGATATGCCTCTATTCTCCAAGACAGGGAACAATGCTATGCTAAATGGAACCAAAATGTAAAGCCAGTATCAGTACAGTCTGTGCAAATGTATACTGTTGACAGGTGTGACCCCCACACCCATATTCACATAGAAATGCAGTAACATGTGAGCTTGTAGGGTAATAGCAGCAGAGCACACATTGCCAGGGCTGTCCCAATTGACATGATAACTTGTTGCATGTCCCCAATATCCAGGGCTTAATGAGCTATGCATATGTGTAGAAAATACTTGTCAGGATGTGACCACCTGCTTCTCATGGCTGTTGTGTCCTACTAGCCTAGGTGCAGTACTGTAGTAGACAAGGCTATGTTCCACGAAATGCAGTGCCAACTATTTTGCATGTCAGCTACACATACAGAGGGAGTTGTACACAATGTCTAGATGTCAGTATCCATTATTGCTGGGAAGCTGGACAGGTCATGTATAGGGGGCCACACATATGAACAGTACACAGGTTGGAGTAACCTACATAGTGCCTTACCATACCTCACTGTACAGACCTTTTGCAGAATGTACACAGGTTTGCATCATATATGTGGTGTCTTTATTCTGAAATAGTGGTTGTCTGGCAAATCATTGCCAAACCACAAAAGTCTAAAGTCAGAAAATATCGATGGATTATACTGTCTCAGAATTCATACCGTATAGAAAAATGCATGCTAATGCAAAATCTTTTATTGTATCACCCTTCCAGGTCTGTAAGGCCAATAGTTACAATGGTCTGTATATTTAGGCCTTTGTCACCCAATTACTCATAGTCTGTCCAAATGTCTGGCTCACATATGTAGAGATGTTTGGTGCTTAGTAGCACAGCAGTCCATTCTGTCACTTACCATTGTCACCCCAGGGGGGTCCACTGCCTCGCAGCTTGGGAACATATGAGTGACAGAATGCACTGGCTCATTACAGATGGCCTGCAGCAGTCTCACATGGCTTACAGGCCTCTGGCAAAGGCCCATGCCTCACCCATAGTGCCTTTGTAGGGAATGTCATGGGGTCCATACTACCAAAATAACACAGTCAACAAAATGCAAATGTAAGGCCATGCTGCTAAATGCTAGTAGCATACCTCTCAACCTCGTAGAGGAAGAAATCTGGCCAAAGCCATGCATAACAGGGACACATTTGAAATATTGCTCTCATAATGTTAGACAGTTGATAGAATAACAGAGGGTGTGTGTAGTAGCATGGAGGTCATGAAAGGTGTGAAGTCTTAAACTCTAATATTTTATCAGTATTCCCTGACTGCAATCCTGAATGATTTGCAACAAATGTGCTAGAAAACCACAATATTAAGAGAACCAGATATATGAGGTATGCATCTGGATAATCTATGAGAATATGTACAGTTGACAGGTGTGGCCACACCAGGATATAATCTGTCAGGTAAGAAGAATACTGCACAACCAGGAGATCCCCAGCCAGCATATCACCAAGGTGCTGGACCTTTTACAAGGCTTCATCACCGAATTAACTCTAGCCACACCTCCCAATTGGCCAGATTGTGCAAGAATGTCTAGCTTTTACTTCATAATATAGGTCTGTGCATCATCTATCTTGTATTTCTCTGGTAAACAACTGTGATAATCCGATTATATCTTTCAGTAGGTAATGACACAATACAGTACAGTGTCAAAAATTACATATGTCAGAAAATGTCTGCTAAAACAAACCCCGTCACTCAAGCAACTCATACATTGATAAGAGCAATAGTTACAGTACCTCCCTATGTTTGGCCCATTGTTTCCCCATATTGGCAGCCTATCTCCAGATATGTTGCACAAACAGGTTGCAAAGTATGGCTGTAGCATACAGCAACCTGGATTGGAGTACAACTATCCCTGGAATGGATTCACACACTTACTATAGAAGGTCATACTGAGCATGCTCCTACACTTAGAGAAGTGAAGCTCATGTCTGAAACCACATCAGACTTTGTATATCTCTGTACTGTGCAAATGTTGTTGCATACACACAGCTATGTAAACCTAACTGTCTCTACGCGCACACATCAGACAGGATCACCCACAGCTAGCTGTAGGTGGCACATATGTGGTATATCTGCATCTTTTGTATGTGATACACACACATATATATAGGCAACATATTACAATATGTCAAGAATATATACACAAAGACATGGGGAAGAGAGGGACAGACAGTGATAGAGTGAGACACACATGGAGACACACACAGACAGTGAGTCATACACAGGGATACAATGAATGTTATAGAGTGATGTCCTTCTGCAGACAATTGCATACCAGTTGTAAACACTGGCATGTGGCAGCATGAAGATGAGATTCATTGTCTGATGATACTGAGGTGGGGGTTGGAATACCACATCACCTACCTTTGTGTGTGTGTGTCTGTGTGTGTGTGTGTGTGTGTGTGTGTGTGTGTGTGTGTGTGTGTGTGTGTGTGTGTGTGTGTGTGTGTGTGTGTGTGTGTGTGTGTCTGTAGGTCTAAGAATTATGATGTGTTACCCACACAGTATACTTCCCATTGCCCTACTTTACAACATCTGCCAGTGTCATTCACCTTAGAAGTACCTTTGGAGTGGCTTTCATTATGTAAGCTTTAAAGCATGTGTGTTAACCGAGTAACACTATCATGCAAATAACTAGATAGGTAGGGGTTCTAAACACTGTCTTGGCATAAGTAACAGGGATTGTGTGTGTGTTTAGAAATATGTGTTTTAGTCCATTCCCACTCAGTACACCTCCCATTGCCCTACTTCACAAGATCTGCTGGGGGGTGTTTAAGAATATGTGTTTTAGCCCATGTTTAGGAATATGTGGTTAAGTCCATCCTCACCCAGTGCACCTCCCATCGCCTACTTCACAAGACCTGCTGGTTGGTGTGTTTAGGAATATGTGTTTTAGTCCATTCCCACCCAGTACACCTCCCATTGCCCTATTTCACAAGATCTACTGATGTCATTCACTATAGAAGTACTGTTGGAGTGGCCTCTACCCTGTAAGCTCTTTGGTGTGTGCAATAACTGCATAACACTGTAGTACAAATAACTGTTTAGGTAACGGTTTAAATCTCAGTCCTGGCAAATGTAAAAGTGTTTGTATGTTAAGGATTTTGAGCCCATCCACACTCAGTACACCTCCCATTGCCCTAATTTAGCAGTCATGCTGATGCCAGTCACCTTAGAACCATCTCTGGGCAGCCCTCAGTCCTATAAGCTCTGTGGCACATGTGATAACTGCATAACACTATAGTACAAATAATTAGTTAGGTATGGGTTTTAATCCCAGTCCTGGCAAATGCAAAATTGTTTGTGTTTGTAGGTTAAGGATTTTGAGCCATTCACACCCAGTACACTTCCCATTGCCCTACTTTAGCAGTCCTGCTAATGTCAGTCACCTTAGAAGTACCTTTGGGCAGCCTTCGACCCTATAAACTGTGTGGCATGTGCGATAATTGCATAACACTCTAGTACAAATAACTAGTTAGGCAGGGGTTCTATTCTCAGTTCTAGGAAATGTGTGTATATGTGTAGGTATTTTGTGGCCTGTCTCACCCAGTACATCACCCATTGCTGTACTTTACAAGGGCCGGTGATGTTCCTCACCTTAGAAGTACCTTGGGACAACCTTCACCCTGAAAGCTCCATGGCACATGCGATAAATGCATAACACTGTAGAAGCAGTAACTCGATAAGTAGTTCTAATCTCAGTCCTGGCAAATGTGTGAGTGTATGTGTGTGTGTGTGTGTGTGTGTGTGTGTGTGTGTGTGTGTGTGTGTGTGTGTGTGTGTGTGTGTGTGAGTGAACCATATCTATTGGGGGTGGGTTTTGCAATTTGTTGCTGTCACCCACACAGTACACATCCCAATGTCCACTTTACAAGGCCTACTGTTGTCATCTATTGTAGAGGTAGCCTTAGGATTGCATGATTCACATTTAATTTGTTAACTTCACAACCCTTATGAGAACATGTGCTGTAAAGTAGTGAAATAATGATTGTAGCATTTGTCTAACTGGCCAAGTACAATATAACACTCTGCAGTTCTATAAGCTCTGTGCCACATGCAATAATCATGTAACAGTATGGAATAAATAACAAGATAGGTGGCCCTTCTAATCCTTGGATACCATTCCCCACTCAGGAATCATAAACATACACAATCAGCTAGGCATCAACCCCTATATCACTAGGTGGCTTGCAAACTGGCTCACAGAAAGAACCCACAGTGTGAAAGCAGCAGACTCCATGTCAGACTGTTGATCAGTCATAAGTGGAGTCCCACAGGGTTTGGTCCTGGGTCCCTTTGTGCTCGGGATCTACACCTCTGAAGTTCAGCCCAACATGAGGGGACTCCGGCTGACAATGTTCACAGATGACTGCATGGTGGGTGCTATTATTACCTCCCCACATGATGTTGACATCCTGCACAAAGGCCTCACTGAGACCTATGACTGGTGTCAGGACCGTGGACTTTGGCTCAATGCCAGAAAATGTGCCGCCATCCCCTTTGGGAACAATGTGGTTCCCATTAATTACTACATTGATGGTAGTCCACAGAACACTGAAATTGTTATAAGAGAACTGGGAACACAGTTTGACAGTGAGCTCTCTGTTGACCACCACAGTGCCACTGTATTCAGAAAGTCCTTCTATGTGTCACATCTCCTGACTAAGGGTGTTTCATCCAAGAAGTAAGTGATCATTGTCTCCCTGTACTCTCCCCTCATTAGATCAATCGAGTACAATGGCCCATTTGGCATGTACCCCACTGGACACCTGCAACAACTGGAGAGGCTGCAAACGTACCTCACAAAGAGGATCCTAGGCCTTAAACACTTACCCTATATGGACAGACTCCAATAACTCCAACTATTCTCTGTCTCATATTGGCTACTTAGCAGCAATTTCTGCCTGACTTACACAGCCATGTCTGACCTAGCTCTGTCAGGAATGCTACATCTGAAGAAACCAATCCATCCACACCACATTCCCCAGAGACCTGAACCCCATTGCCACAATCAACAGAACATGCTGGAGGGACAGGTTCACAACCCAGAGACTGCCCACGCTATGGAATAGACTTTGCATACATGTCAAGCAGAGCACCTCACTGGTCCTCTTCAAGAGAAATCTGGATGAGTGGATGGGGAATAGAAATCCCACCCGGGAGATCACTCCAGTGTCTATACTCATTAGACACACTGGAGACTATTGTCAGGTGGCACAATGCCAGGGTATCTCCATGGGCTAGGCTTGTAAAGGCTCCATGGCCATTTGCCTAATACACACCTATGAAGCTATGAACCTATGTATCTTAGCATTGGCAAATGTGTGTGTGTGTATGTGTGTGTGTGTGTGTGTGTGTGTGTGTGTGTGTGTGTGTGTGTGTGTGTGTGTGTGTGTGTGTGTGTGTGTGTGTGCATTAGTGTGCAAAAAATTGTTTGTGAGTGTGTAAACATGTGAGTAAAAGTAGTTTGAGGCCCTTCTCACCCAGGGCATCTACCATTGCCATACCTTACAAGGGCTGGTGATGTTATTCACTATATAGGTACCTTGGGACACTCTTCACTCTCTAAGTTCCATGGTGCATGCTGTAACTGCATAATACTATAGTACCAATGACTACATTGGTATGTGTTCTAATCTGAGTCCTGGTAAGTGTGTATATTTGTGGCATACAGCAGTTTGAGACCTCACTCTCCCAGAACACTGCCCATTGTCATACTTTACAAGGGCTTCTGATGTTGTTCACCTTAGAAAAACTGTGGGACACCCTTCACACTATAAGCTCTGTGGCGCATGTTATTAATGCATAATACTGTGATAGTAGTAACTAGATAGGCAGGGGTTCTAATCTCAGTCCTGTCAAGTGTGGGTGTGTGTGTGCGTGAACCATATCTTGTGTCTGAGTGAGAACGATTTCCATGTGGGAGGGTGAGTTTTACATTTTTAGGTTGTGGTACTCCCAGTTTATGTCCCAAGGTCTGCTTTACAAGGCCTGCTGTCTTCATCAACCATCTGTTGACACTCTTCAGCCCAATAAGCCCTAAGCCGTGTGCAGCAACTATGTAACAGTATGGACTGACTAACAAGATAGGCAGGGCTGCTAATCTTTGTCCTGGCAAATGTGTATATGAGTGTATTTGTGTGTGTGTGTGTGTGTGTGTGTGTGTGTGTGTGTGTGTGTGTGTGTGTGTGTGTGTGTGTGTGTGTGTGTGTGTATAACCATAGGTTTGAGTATTTGGGTCCATTTACACCCAGTAAATCACCCATTGCCATACCACAATGCCTGGTGATGTTGTTCACCTCGGAATTACCTTGGGACTCTCTCCATCCTGCAAACTTTGTGCATTTTGTGCATGAGATAAATACATAACACCGTATTAGCAGCAAATACATAGATAAGGGTTCTAATCTCAGTCCTGGCAAATCAAATGTGTGAGTGAGAACTTCATCTATTGGTTAGCCATGGTTTACAATATTAGGCTATGATACTCCCAGTACATGTCCCAAGGTCCACTTTACAAAGGCTGCTGTTCACGTCCACCATAGAGGTATTTGTGGACACTCTTCAGCCGTATAAGCCCTGTGCTGCATGTAACAGTATTGAATGAATAACATGATAGGCAGGGTTGCTAATGTCAGTACTGGCAATTGTGTGTGCATTGGTGTGTATAGCAGTGTTTGTGAGTGTGTAGACTTGTAGGTGACAATCTTATGAATCCTTCCACACCCAGTACACACACACACACACACACACACACACACACACACACACACACACACACACACACACACACACACACATACACACACACAGAGAAACACACACACACACACCTGATTGCCATACCTCACAAGGGCACGTGTTGTTATTCACTTCACAGGTACCTTGGAGCAGTCATCACACTGTTAGTTCTGTGCTACCAGCGACAACTGCATAACACTGTAGTACCACTTACTAGATGGGTGGGAGTTCCAAAACCAGCACTGGCAACTGTGTATGTGTGTGTGTGACTGTGTGTGTGGGAACAGTATTCTCTGTGTGTTTGGTCAACACAATGTTCTCTGGGGGTGTGGGTTTTACCAATCTAAGGTGTATTCTACCCACTACACTTACCATTGTCCACTTCACAAGGGCTGCTGACGTCAATCACCATAGACTTAAGTGTAGACACCCCTCAGCCATATAAGCTCTGTGGCACATGCAATAACTGTTACACAGACCTGGTAAATGTGTATATATACAGCTGTACCTCAGCTCTGACATGATTGATGTGTTACAACTCTGCCATGTCCCTCAATGAAAATTTCTGCAGGGTCACCTGCTGCTGACACACAGACACCTAGAACACAAACAGAATACAGCATGTGAGACTACATTCAGTCAGCATTACTAACACCAATATTGCATCATAGCTGAAAATGTACACACACTCTGAAGTGTACCCATTACAAATGTCAGCTGATAGGACCTTACACACATTACATAGCTAAACTGTTCTTAATTCACACTGTGCATCAGAACCATATTTACATGCCCCTGCATTGGTGGTATGGATGACAGGGATGTGGCATAGGTATCATATTATGCACAAGGTGTAGTGTGGATTTGCCAGAGGCCTACCCTGGTCCGTATGGTTGACATCATGTGTGTGTGTTTAGATGGGTGTACTGTGAATGGGCTGTGCAGAGTTGGTGTGTGTGTGTGTGTGTGTGTGTGTGTGTGTGTGTGTGTGTGTGTGTGTGTGTGTGTGTGTGTGTGTGTGTGTGTGTGTCTGGAGGTAACCTGGCTGTGATGGTGATGTGTGTGTGTGTGTGTGTGTGTGTGTGTGTGTGTGTGTGTGTGTGTATGCACACAGTCACACCATGTGGCTGCCCTACACAGGGGTATGCTGGACAGCTGTGGACTGTACATGGCAGGTTGTACAGTTTACCATCTCTGACCACAGACATGGAAACTAGTCCTGCCAGGGGTCTATCTGGCACCACCAGGCTCAA